>NW_027308210.1:0-158184 GCF_047496885.1 Scyliorhinus torazame
GGTGAATGGGGGTCTCCCGGGGTGAATGGGGGTCTCCCGGGGTGAGTGGGGGTCTCCGAGGGTGAGTGGGGGTCTCCCGGGGTGAGTGGGGGTCTCCCGGGGTGAATGGGGGTCTCCCGGGGTGAGTGTGGATCTCCCGGGGTGAGTGGGGGTCTCCGAGGGTGAGTGGGGATCTCCCGGGGTGAGTGGGGGTCTCTGAGGAGGCCCGGGGGGTCTCCCGGGGTGAGTGGGGGTCTCCCGGGGTGAGTGGGGGTCTCCCGGGGGTGAATGGGGGGTCTCCCGGGGTGAATGGGGGTGTCCGAGGGTGAGTGGGGGTCTCCCGGGGTGAGTGGGGGTCTCCCGGGGTGAATGGGGGTCTCCCGGGGTGAGTGTGGATCTCCCGGGGTGAGTGGGGGTCTCCGAGGGTGAGTGGGGATCTCCCGGGGTAAGTGGGGGTCTCTGAGGAGGCCCGGGGGTCTCCGGGGGTGAGTGGGGTTCTCCCAGGGTGAGTGGGGTTCTACCGGGGTGAGTGGGGGTCTCCGGGGGGTGAGTGGGGTTCTCCCGGGGTGAGTGGGGGTCTCCCGGGGTGAGTGGGGATCTCCCGGGGTGAGTGGGGGATCTCCCGGGGTGAGTGGGGGATCTCCCGGGGTGAGTGGGGATCTCCCGGGGTGAGTGGGGGTTTCCCGGGGTGAGTGGGGGTCTCCCGGGGTGAGTGGGGGTCTCCCGGGGTGAGTGGGGGTCTCTGGGGGTGAGTGGGGGTTTCCCGGGGTGAGTGGGGGTCACCCGGGTTGAGTGGGGGTCTCTGGGGGTGAGTGGGGGTCTCCGGGGGGTGAGTGGGGGTCTCCGAGGGTGAGTGGGGGTCTCCCGGGGTGAGCGGGGGGTCTCTGGGGGTGAGTGGGGGTTTCCCGGGGTGAGTGGGGGTCACCCGGGGGTGAGTGGGGGTTTCCCGGGGTGAGTGGGGGTCTCTGGGGGTGAGTGGGTTATAGAATAACAGATACCCGGGAGTGAGTTACAGACTGGAGTCTAATCGAGGGGTTCGGGGGGGGTTTATATATAGAATAACAGATACCCGGGAGTGAGTTACAGACTGGAGTCTAATCGAGGGGTTCAGGGTGGTTTATATATAGAATAACAGATACCCGGGAGTGAGTTACAGACTGGAATCTAATTGAGGGGTTCGGGATGGTTTATATATAGAATAACAGACACCCGGGAGTGAGTTACAGACTGGAATCTAATCGAGGGGTTCGGGGTGGTTTATATATAGAATAACAGATACCCGGGAGTGAGTTACAGACTGGAATCGAATCGAGGGGTTCAGGATGGTTTATATACAGAATAACAGATACCCGGGAGTGAGTTACAGACTGGAATCTAATCGAGGGGTTCGGAGTGGTTTATATATAGAATAACAGATACCCGGGAGTGAGTTACAGACTGGAATCTAATCGAGGGGTTCGGGGTGGTTTATATATAGAATAACAGATACCCGGGAGTGAGTTACAGACTGGAATCTAATCGAGGGGTTCGGGGTGGTTTATATATAGAATTACAGATACCCGGGAGTGAGTTACAGACTGGAATCTAATCGAGGGGTTCAGGGTGGTTTATATAGAGAATAACAGATACCCGGGAGTGAGTTACAGACTGGAATCTAATCGAGGTGTTCGGGGGTGGTTTATATATAGAATAACAGATACCCGGGAGTGAGTTACAGACTGGAATCTAATCGAGGGGTTCGGGGTGGTTTATATATAGAATAACAGATACCCGGGAGTGAGTTACAGACTGGAATCTAATCGAGGGGTTCGGGGTGGTTTATATATAGAATAACAGATACCCAGGAGTGAGGTACAGACTGGAATCTAATCGAGGGGTTCGGGGTGGTTTATATATAGAATAACAGATACCCGGGAGTGAGTTACAGACTGGAATCTAATCGAGGGGTTCAGGGTGGTTTATATACAGAATAACAGATACCCGGGAGTGAGTTACAGACTGGAATCTAATCGAGGGGTTCGGGGTGGTTTATATACAGAATAACAGATACCCGGGAGTGAGTTACAGACTGGAATCTAATCGAGGGGTTCGGGGTGGTTTATATACAGAATAACAGATACCCGGGAGTGAGTTACAGACTGGAATCTAATCGAGGGGTTCGGGGTGGTTTATATATAGAATAACAGATACCCGGGAGTGAGTTACAGACTGGAATCTAATCGAGGGGTTCAGGGTGGTTTATATATAGAATAACAGATACCCGGGAGTGAGTTACAGACTGGAATCTAATCGAGGGGTTCAGGGTGGTTTATATATAGAATAACAGATACCCGGGAGAGAGTTACAGACTGGAATCTAATCGAGGGGTTCGGGGTGGTTTATATATAGAATAACAGATACCCGGGAGTGAGTTACAGACTGGAATCTAATCGAGGGGTTCGGGGTGGTTTATATATAGAATAACAGATACCCGGGAGTGAGTTACAGACTGGAATCTAATCGAGGGGTTCAGGGTGGTTTGTATATAGAATAACAGATACCCGGGAGTGAGTTACAGACTGGAATCTAATCGAGGGGTTCGGGGGGGTTTATATATAGAATAACAGATACCCGGGAGTGAGTTACAGACTGGAATCTAATCGAGGGGTTCGGGGTGGTTTATATATAGAATAACAGATACCCGGGAGTGAGTTACAGACTGGAATCTAATCGAGGGGTTCGGGGTGGTTTATATATAGAATAACAGATACCCGGGAGTGAGTGACAGACTGGAATCTAATCGAGGGGTTCGGGGTGGTTTATATATAGAATAACAGATACCCGGGAGTGAGTTACAGACTGGAATCTAATCGAGGGGTTCGGGGTGGTTTATATATAGAATAACAGATCCCCGGGAGTGAGTTACAGACTGGAATCTAATCGAGGGGTTTGGGTGGTTTATATACAGAATAACAGATACCCGGGAGTGAGTTACAGACTGGAATCTAATCGAGGGGTTCGGGGTGGTTTATATATAGAATAACAGATACCCGGGAGTGAGTTACAGACTGGAATCTAATCGAGGGGTTCGGGGGGGTTTATATATAGAATAACAGATACCCGGGAGTGAGTTACAGACTGGAATCTAATCGAGGGGTTCGGGGTAGTTTATATACAGAATAACAGATACCCGGGAGTGAGTTACAGACTGGAATCTAATCGAGGGGTTCGGGGTGGTTTATATAGAGAATAACAGATACCCGGGAGTGAGTTACAGACTGGAATCTAATCGAGGGGTTCAGGGTGGTTTATATATAGAATAACAGATACCCGGGAGTGAGTTACAGACTGGAATCTAATCGAGGGGTTCGGGGTGGTTTATATAGAGAATAACAGATACCCGGGAGTGAGTTACAGACTGGAATCTAATCGAGGGGTTCGGGGTGGTTTATATATAGAATAACAGATACCCGGGAGTGAGTTACAGACTGGAATCTAATCGAGGGGTTCGGGGTGGTTTATATACAGAATAACAGATACCCGGGAGTTACAGACTGGAATCTAATCGAGGGGTTCGGGGTGGTTTATATATAGAATAACAGATACCCGGGAATGAGTTACAGACTGGAATCTAATCGAGGGGTTCGGGGGGGTTTATATATAGAATAACAGATACCCGGGAGTGAGTTACAGACTGGAATCTAATCGAGGGGTTCGGGGGGGTTTATATATAGAATAACAGATACCCGGGAGTGAGTTACAGACGGGAATCTAATCGAGGGGTTCAGTGTGGTTTATATATAGAATAACAGATACCCGGGAGTTACAGACTGGAATCTAATCGAGGGGTTCAGTGTGGTTTATATATAGAATAACAGATACCCGGGAGTGAGTTACAGACTGGAATCTAATCGAGGGGTTCAGGGTGGTTTATATACAGAATAACAGATACCCGGGAGTTACAGACTGGAATCTAATCGAGGGGTTCGGGGGGGTTTATATATAGAATAACAGATACCCGGGAGTGAGTTACAGACTGGAATCTAATCGAGGGGTTCGGGGTGGTTTATATACAGAATAACAGATACCCGGGAGTGAGTTACAGACTGGAATCTAATCGAGGGGTTCGGGGTGGTTTATATAGAGAATAACAGATACCCGGGAGTGAGTTACAGACTGGAATCTAATCGAGGGGTTCAGGGTGGTTTATATATAGAATAACAGATACCCGGGAGTGAGTTACAGACTGGAATCTAATCGAGGGGTTCGGGGTGGTTTATATAGAGAATAACAGATACCCGGGAGTGAGTTACAGACTGGAATCTAATCGAGGGGTTCGGGGTGGTTTATATATAGAATAACAGATACCCGGGAGTGAGTTACAGACTGGAATCTAATCGAGGGGTTCGGGGTGGTTTATATACAGAATAACAGATACCCGGGAGTTACAGACTGGAATCTAATCGAGGGGTTCGGGGTGGTTTATATATAGAATAACAGATACCCGGGAATGAGTTACAGACTGGAATCTAATCGAGGGGTTCGGGGGGGTTTATATATAGAATAACAGATACCCGGGAGTGAGTTACAGACTGGAATCTAATCGAGGGGTTCGGGGGGGTTTATATATAGAATAACAGATACCCGGGAGTGAGTTACAGACGGGAATCTAATCGAGGGGTTCAGTGTGGTTTATATATAGAATAACAGATACCCGGGAGTTACAGACTGGAATCTAATCGAGGGGTTCAGTGTGGTTTATATATAGAATAACAGATACCCGGGAGTGAGTTACAGACTGGAATCTAATCGAGGGGTTCGGGGTGGTTTATATACAGAATAACAGATACCCGGGAGTTACAGACTGGAATCTAATCGAGGGGTTCGGGGTGGTTTATATATAGAATAACAGATACCCGGGAGTGAGTTACAGACTGGAATCTAATCGAGGGGCTCGGTGTGGTATATATATAGAATAACAGATACCCGGGAGTGAGTTACAGACTGGAATCTAATCGAGGGGTTCGGGGTGGTTTATATATAGAATAACAGATACCCGGGAGTGAGTTACAGACTGGAATCTAATCGAGGGGTTCGGGGTGGTTTATATACAGAATAACAGATACCCGGGAGTGAGTTACAGACTGGAATCTAATCGAGGGGTTCAGGGTGGTTTATATATAGAATAACAGATACCCGGGAGTGAGTTACAGACTGGAATCTAATCGAGGGGCTCGGGGTGGTTTATATATAGAGAATAACAGATACCCGGGAGTGAGTTACAGACTGGAATCTAATCGAGGGGATCGGGGTGGTTTGTATACAGAATAACAGATACCCGGGAGTGAGTTACAGCCTGGAATCTAATCGAGGGGTTCGGGGTGGTTTATATATAGAATAACAGATACCCGGGAGTGAGTTACAGACTGGAATCTAATCGAGGGGTTCGGGATGGTTTATATATAGAATAACAGATACCCGGGAGTGAGTTACAGACTGGAATCTAATCGAGGGGTTCGGGGTGGTTTATATATAGAATAACAGATACCCGGGAGTGAGTTACAGACTGGAATCTAATCGAGGGGTTCAGGGTGGTTTATATAAAGAATAACAGATACCCGGGAGTGAGTTACAGACTGGAATCTAATCGAGGGGTTCGGGATGGTTTATATACAGAATAACAGATACCCGGGAGTGAGTTACAGATTGGAATCTAATCGAGGGGTTCGGGGTGGTTTATATATAGAATAACAGATACCCGGGAGTGAGTTACAGACTGGAATCTAATTGAGGGGTTCGGGATGGTTTATATATAGAATAACAGATACCCGGGAGTGAGTTACAGACTGGAATCTAATCGAGGGGATCGGTGTGGTTTATATATAGAATAACAGATACCCGGGAGTGAGTTACAGACTGGAATCTAATCGAGGGGTTCGGGGTGGTTTATATATAGAATAAGAGATACCCGGGAGTGAGTTACAGACTGGAATCTAATTGAGGGGTTCGGGGTGGTTTATATATAGAATAACAGATACCCGGGAGTGAGTTACAGACTGGAATCTAATCGAGGGGTTCGGGGTGGTTTATATATAGAATAACAGATACCCGGGAGTGAGTTACAGATTGGAATCTAATCGAGGGGTTCGGGGTGGTTTATATATAGAATAACAGATACCCGGGAGTGAGTTACAGACTGGAATCTAATCGAGGGGTTCGGGGTGGTTTATATATAGAATAACAGATACCCGGGAGTGAGTTACAGACTGGAATCTAATCGAGGGATTCAGGGTGGTTTATATATAGAATAACAGATACCCGGGAGTGAGTTACAGACTGGAATCTAATCGAGGGGTTTGGGGTGGTTTATATATAGAATAACAGATACCCGGGAGTGAGTTACAGACTGGAATCTAATCGAGGGGTTCGGGGTGGTTTATATATAGAATAACAAATACCCGGGAGTGAGTTACAGACTGGAATCTAATCGAGGGGTTCGGGGTGGTTTATATACAGAATGACAGATACCTGGGAGTGAGTTCCAGACTGGAATCTAATCGAGGGGTTCGGGGTGGTTTATATATAGAATAACAGATACCCGGGAGTGAGTTACAGACTGGAATCTAATCGAGGGGTTTGGGGTGGTTTATATATAGAATAACAGATACCCGGGAGTGAGTTACAGACTGGAATCTAATCGAGGGGTTTGGGGTGGTTTATATATAGAATAACAGATCCCCGGGAGTGAGTTACAGACTGGAATCTAATCGAGGGGTTCAGGGTGGTTTATATATAGAATAACAGATACCCGGGAGTGAGTTACAGACTGGAATCTAATCGAGGGGTTCGGGGTGGTTTATATATAGAATAACAGATACCCGGGAGTGAGTTACAGACTGGAATCTAATCGAGGGGTTCGGGGTGGTTTATATATAGAATAACAGATACCCGGGAGTGAGTTACAGACTGGAATCTAATCGAGCGGTTCGGGGTGGTTTATATATAGAATAACAGATACCCGGGAGTGAGTTACAGACTGGAATCTAATCGAGGGGTTCGGGGTGGTTTATATACAGAATAACAGATACCCGGGAGAGAGTTACAGACTGGAATCTAATCGAGGGGTTCGGGGGGTTTATATATAGAATAACAGATACCCGGGAGTGAGTTACAGACTGGAATCTAATCGAGGGGTTCCGGGTGGTTTATATATAGAATAACAGATACCCGGGAGTGAGTTACAGACTGGAATCTAATCGAGGGGTTCGGGGTGGTTTATATACAGAATAACAGATACCCGGGAGAGAGTTACAGACTGGAATCTAATCGAGGGGTTCGGGGTGGTTTATATATAGAATAACAGATCCCCGGGAGTGAGTTACAGACTGGAATCTAATCGAGGGGTTCAGGGTGGTTTATATATAGAATAACAGATACCCGGGAGTGAGTTACAGACTGGAATCTAATCGAGGGGTTCGGGGTGGTTTATATACAGAATAACAGATACCTGGGAGTGAGTTCCAGACTGGAATCTAATCGAGGGGTTCGGGGTGGTTTATAGAAAGAATAACAGATACCCGGGAGTGAGTTACAGACTGGAATCTAATCGAGGGGTTCGGGGTGGTTTATATATAGAGTAACAGATACCCGGGAGTGAGTTACAGACTGGAATCTAATCGAGGGGTTCAGGGTGGTTTATATATAGAATTACAGATACCCGGGAGTGAGTTACAGACTGGAATCTAATCGAGGGGTTCAGGGTGGTTTATATATAGAATAACAGATACCCGGGAGTGAGTTACGGACTGGAATCTAATCGAGGGGTTCAGGGTGGTTTATATATAGAATAACAGATACCCGGGAGTGAGTTACAGACTGGAATCTAATCGAGGGGTTCGGGGTGGTTTATATATAGAATAACAGATACCCGGGAGTGAGTTACAGACTGGAATCTAATCGAGGGGTTCGGGGTGGTTTATATACAGAATAACAGATACCCGGGAGTGAGTTACAGACTGGAATCTAATCGAGGGGTTCAGGGTGGTTTATATATAGAATAACAGACACCCGGGAGTGAGTTACAGACTGGAATCTAATCGAGGGGTTCGGGGTGGTTTATATACAGAATAACAGATACCCGGGAGTGAGTTACAGACTGGAATCTAATCGAGGCGTTCAGGATGGTTTATATATAGAATAACAGATACCCGGGAGTGAGTTACAGACTGGAATCTAATCGAGGTGTTCAGGGTGGTTTATATATAGAATAACAGATACCCGGGAGTGAGTTACAGACTGGAATCTAATCGAGGGGTTCGGGGTGGTTTATATACAGAATAACAGATACCCGGGAGTGAGTTACAGACTGGAATCTAATCGAGGGGTTCAGGGTGGTTTATATATAGAATAGCAGACACCCGGGAGTGAGTTACAGACTGGAATCTAATCGAGGGGTTCGGGGGGGTTTATATATAGAATAACAGATACCCGGGAGTGAGTTACAGACTGGAATCTAATCGAGGGGTTCGGGGTGGTTTATATATAGAATAACAGATACCCGGGAGTGAGTTACAGACTGGAATCTAATCGAGGGGTTCGGGGTGGTTTATATATAGAATAACAGATACCCGGGAGTGAGTTACAGACTGGAATCTAATCGAGGGGTTCGGGGTGGTTTATATATAGAATAACAGATACCCGGGAGTGAGTTACAGACTGGAATCTAATCGAGAGGTTCAGGATGGTTTATATATAGAATAACAGATACCCGGGAGTGAGTTACAGACTGGAATCTAATCGAGGGGTTCGGGGTGGTTTATATATAGAATAACAGATACCCGGGAGTGAGTTACAGACTGGAATCTAATCGAGGGGTTCAGGGTGGTTTATATATAGAATAACAGATACCCGGGAGTGAGTTACAGACTGGAATCTAATCGAGGGGTTCAGGGTGGTTTATATACAGAATAACAGATACCCGGGAGTGAGTTACAGACTGGAATCTAATCGAGGGGTTCGGGGTGGTTTATATACAGAATAACAGATACCCGGGAGTGAGTTACAGACTGGAATCTAATCGAGGGGTTCGGGGTGGTTTATATATAGAATAACAGATACCCGGGAGTGAGTTACAGACTGGAATCTAATCGAGGGGTTCGGGGTGGTTTATATATAGAATAACAGATACCCGGGAGTGAGTTACAGACTGGAATCTAATCGAGGGGTTCGGGGTGGTTTATATATAGAATAACAGATACCCGGGAGTGAGTTACAGACTGGAATCTAATCGAGAGGTTCGGGGTGGTTTATATATAGAATAACAGATACGCGGGAGTGAGTTACAGACTGGAATCTAATCGAGGGGTTCGGGGTGGTTTATATATAGAATAACAGATACCCGGGAGTGAGTTACAGACTGGAATCTAATCGAGGGGTTCGGGGTTGTTTATATACAGAATAACAGATACCCGGGAGTGAGTTACAGACTGGAATCTAATCGAGGGGTTCGGGGTGGTTTATATATAGAATAACAGATACCCGGGAGTGAGTTACAGACTGGAATCTAATCGAGGGGTTCAGGGTGGTTTATATATAGAATAACAGATACCCGGGAGTGAGTTACAGACTGGAATCTAATCGAGGGGTTCGGGGTGGTTTATATATAGAATAACAGATACCCGGGAGTGAGTTACAGACTGGAATCTAATCGAGGGGTTCAGGGTGGTTTATATATAGAATAACAGATACCCGGGAGTGAGTTACAGACTGGAATCTAATCGAGGGGTTCAGGGTGGTTTATATATAGAATAACAGATACCCGGGAGTGAGTTACAGACTGGAATCTAATCGAGGGGTTCGGGGTGGTTTATATACAGAATAACAGACACCCGGGAGTGAGTTACAGACTGGAATCTAATCGAGGGGTTCGGGGGGGTTTATATATAGAATAACAGATACCCGGGAGTGAGTTACAGACTGGAATCTAATCGAGGGGTTCGGGGTGGTTTATATATAGAATAACAGATACCCGGGAGTGAGTTACAGACTGGAATCTAATCGAGGGGTTCGGGGTGGTTTATATATAGAATAACAGATACCCGGGAGTGAGTTACAGACTGGAATCTAATCGAGAGGTTCGGGGTGGTTTATATATAGAATAACAGATACCCGGGATTGAGTTACAGACTGGAATCTAATCGAGGGGTTCAGGGTGGTTTATATACAGAATAACAGATACCCGGGAGTGAGTTACAGACTGGAATCTAATCGAGGGGTTCGGGGTGGTTTATATATAGAATAACAGATACCCGGGAGTGAGTTACAGACTGGAATCTAATCGACGGGTTCGGGGTGGTTTATATACAGAATAACAGATACCCGGGAGTGAGTTACAGACTGGAATCTAATCGAGGGGTTCGGGGTGGTTTATATATAGAATAACAGATACCCGGGAGTGAGTTACAGACTGGAATCTAATCGAGGGGTTCGGGGTGGTTTATATATAGAATAACAGATACCCGGGAGTGAGTTACAGACTGGAATCTAATCGAGGGGTTCGGGATGGTTTATATATAGAATAACAGATACCCGGGAGTGAGTTACAGACTGGAATCTAATCGAGGGGTTCGGGGTGGTTTATATACAGAATAACAGATACCCGGGAGTGAGTTACAGACTGGAATCTAATCGAGGGGTTCGGGATGGTTTATATATAGAATAACAGATACCCGGGAGTGAGTTACAGACTGGAATCTAATCGAGGGGTTCAGGGTGGTTTATATACAGAATAACAGATACCCGGGAGTGAGTTACAGACTGGAATCTAATCGAGGGGCTCGGGGTGGTTTATATATAGAATAACAGATACCCGGGGGTGAGTTACAGACTGGAATCTAATCGAGGGGTTCAGGGTGGTTTATATATAGAATAACAGATACCCAGGAGTGAGTTACAGACTGGAATCTAATCGAGGGGTTCGGGGTGGTTTATATATAGAATAACAGATACCCGGGAGTGAGTTACAGACTGGAATCTAATCGAGGGGTTCGGGGTGGTTTATATATAGAATAACAGATACCCGGGAGTGAGTTACAGACTGGAATCTAATCGAGGGGTTCAGGATGGTTTATATATAGAATAACAGATACCCGGGAGTGAGTTACAGACTGGAATCTAATCGAGGGGTTCGGGGTGGTTTATATATAGAATAACAGATACCCGGGAGTGAGTTACAGACTGGAATCTAATCGAGGGGTTCGGGGTGGTTTATATATAGAATAACAGATACCCGGGAGTGAGTTACAGACTGGAATCTAATCGAGGGGTTCGGGGTGGTTTATATATAGAATAACAGATACCCGGGAGTGAGTTACAGACTGGAATCTAATCGAGGGGTTCGGGGTGGTTTATATATAGAATAACAGATACCCGGGAGTGAGTTACAGACTGGAATCTAATCGAGGGGTTCGGGGTGGTTTATATATAGAATAACAGATACCCGGGAGCGAGTTACAGACTGGAATCTAATCGAGGGGTTCGGGGGGGTTTATATACAGAATAACAGATACCCGGGAGTGAGTTACAGACTGGAATCTAATCGAGGGGTTCAGGGTGGTTTATATATAGAATAACAGATACCCGGGAGTGAGTTACAGACTGGAATCTAATCGAGGGGTTCAGGGTGGTTTATATAAAGAATAACAGATACCCGGGAGTGAGTTACAGACTGGAATCTAATCGAGGGGTTCAGAGTGGTTTATATATAGAATAACAGATACCAGGGAGTGAGTTACAGACTGGAATCTAATCGAGGGGTTCGGGGTGGTTTATGTACAGAATAACAGATACCCGGGAGTGAGTTACAGACTGGAATCTAATCGAGGGGTTCGGGGTGGTTTATATACAGAATAACAGATACCCGGGAGTGAGTTACAGACTGGAATCTAATCGAGGGGTTCGGGTGGTTTATATATAGAATAACAGATACCCGGGAGTGAGGAGGTACAGACTGGAATCTAATCGAGGGGTTCGGGGTGGGTTATATATAGAATAACAGATACCCGGGAGTGAGTTACAGACTGGAATCTAATCGAGGGGTTCAGGGTGGTTTATATATAGAATAACAGATACCCGGGAGTGAGTTACAGACTGGAATCTAATCGAGGGGTTCGGGGTGGTTTATATACAGAATAACAGATACCCGGGAGTGAGATACAGACTGGAATCTAATCGAGGGGTTCGGGGTGGTTTATATATGGAGTAACAGATACCCTGGAGTGATTTACAGACTGGAATCTAATCGAGGTGTTCGGGGTGGTTTATGTACAGAATAACAGGTACCCGGGAGTGAGTTACAGACTGGAATCTAATCGAGGGGTTCGGGGTGGTTTACATACAGAATAACAGATACCCGGGAGTGAGTTACACACTGGAATCTAATCGAGGGGTTCGGGGTGGTTTTTTATACAGAATAACAGATAGCCGGGAGTGAGTTACAGACTGGAATCTAATCGAGGGGTTCGGGGTGGTTTATATATAGAATAACAGATACCCGGGAGTGAGTTACAGACTGGAATCTAATCGAGGGGTTCGGGGTGGTTTATATATAGAATAACAGATACCCGGGAGTGAGTTACAGACTGGAATCTAATCGAGGGGTTTCGGGATGGTTTATATATAGAATAACTGGTACCCGGGAGTGAGTTACAGACTGGAATCTAATCGAGGGGTTTGGAGTGGTTTATATATAGAATAACAGATACCCGGGAGTGAGCTACAGACTGGAATCTAATCGAGGTGTTGGGGTGGTTTATATATAGAATAACAGATACCCGGGAGTGAGTTACAGACTGGAATCTAATCGAGGGGTTCAGGGTGGTTTATATATAGAATAACAGATACCCGGGAGTGAGTTACAGACTGGAATCTAATCGAGGGGTTTGGGGTGGTTTATATATAGAATAACAGATACCCGGGAGTGAGTTACAGACTGGAATCTAATCGAGGGGTTCGGGGTGGTTTATATATAGAGTAACAGATACGCGGGAGTGAGTAACAGACTGGAATCTAATCGAGGGGTTCGGGGTGGTTTATATACAGAATAACAGATACCCGGGAGTGAGTTACAGACTGGAATCTAATCGAGGAGTTCAGGGTGGTTTATATATAGAATAACAGATACCCGGGAGTGAGTTACAGACTGGAATCTAATCGAGGGGTTCGGGGGGGTTTATATATAGAATAACAGATACCCGGGAGAGAGTTACAGACTGGAATCTAATCGAGCGGTTCAGGGTGGTTTATATGCAGAATAACAGATACCCGGGAGTGAGTTACAGACTGGAATCTAATCGAGGGGTTCAGGATGGTTTATATATAGAATAACAGATACCCGGGAGTGAGTTACAGACTGGAATCTAATCGAGGAGTTCGGGGTGGTTTATATATAGAATAACAGATACCCGGGAGTGAGTTACAGACTGGAATCTAATCGAGGGGTTCAGGGTGGTTTATATATAGAATAACAGATATCCGGGAGTGAGTTACAGACTGGAATCTAATCGAGGGGTTCGCGGTGGTTTATATATAGAATAACAGATACCCGGGAGTGAGTTACAGACTGGAATCTAATCGAGGGGTTCAGGGTGGTTTATATATAGAATAACAGATACCCGGGAGTGAGTTACAGACTGGAATCTAATCGAGGGGTTCAGGGTGGTTTATAAATAGAATAACAGATACCCGGGAGTGAGTTACAGACTGGAATCTAATCGAGGGGTTCAGGGTGGTTTATATACAGAATAACAGATACCCGGGAGTGAGTTACAGACTGGAATCTAATCGAGGGGTTCGGGGTGGTTTATATATAGAATAACAGATATCCGGGAGTGAGTTACAGACTGGAATCTAATCGAGGGGTTCAGGGTGGTTTATATACAGAATAACAGATACCCGGGAGTGAGTTACAGACTGGAATCTAATCGAGGGGTTCAGGGTGGTTTATAAATAGAATAACAGATACCCGGGAGTGAGTTACAGACTGGAATCTAATCGAGGGGTTCGGGGTGGTTTATATATAGAATAACAGATACCCGGGAGTGAGTTACCGACTGGAATCTAATCGAGGGGTTCGGGGTGGTTTATATATAGAATAACAGATACCCGGGAGTGAGTTACAGACTGGAAGCTAATCGAGGGGTTCGGGGTGGTTTATATATAGAATAACAGATACCCGGGAGTGGGTTACAGACTGGAATCTAATCGAGGGGTTCGGGGTGGTTTATATATAGAATAACAGATACCCGGGAGTGAGTTACAGACTGGAATCTAATCGAGGGGTTCGGGGTGCTTTATATATAGAGTAACAGATACCCGGGAGTGAGTAACAGACTGGAATCTAATCGAGGGGTTGAGGGTGGTTTTTATACAGAATAACAGATACACGGGAGTGAGTTACAGACTGGAATCTAATCGAGGGGTTCGGGGTGGTTTATATATAGAGTAACAGATACCCGGGAGTGAGTTACAGACTGGAATCTAATCGAGGGGTTCAGGATGGTTTATATATAGAATAACAGATACCCGGGAGTGAGTTACAGACTGGAATCTAATCGAGGGGTTCGGGGTGGTTTATATATAGAATAACAGATACCCGGGAGTGAGTTACAGACTGGAATCTAATCGAGGGGTTCGGGATGGTTTATATATAGAATAACAGATACCCGGGAGTGAGTTACAGACTGGAATCTAATCGAGGGGTTCAGGATGGTTTATATATAGAATAACAGATACCCGGGAGTGAGTTACAGACTGGAATCTAATCGAGGGGTTCGGGGTGGTTTATATATAGAATAACAGGTACCCGGGAGTGAGTTACAGACTGGAATCTAATCGAGGGGTTCAGGATGGTTTATATATAGAATAACAGATACCCGGGAGTGAGTTACAGACTGGAATCTAATCGAGGGGTTCGGGGTGGTTTATATACAGAATAACAGATACCCGGGAGTGAGTTACAGACTGGAATCTAATCGAGGGGTTCAGGATGGTTTATATATAGAATAACAGATACCCGGGAGTGAGTTACAGACTGGAATCTAATCGAGGGGTTCGGGGTGGTTTATATATAGAATAACAGATACCCGGGAGTGAGTTACAGACTGGAATCTAATCGAGGGGTTCAGGGTGGTTTATATACAGAATAACAGATACCCGGGAGTGAGTTACAGACTGGAATCTAATCGAGGGGTTCAGGGTGGTTTATATACAGAATAACAGATACCCGGGAGTGAGTTACAGACTGGAATCTAATCGAGAGGTTCGGGGAGTTTATATATAGAATAACAGATACCCGGGAGTGAGTTACAGACTGGAATCTAATCGAGGGGTTCGGGGTGGTTTATATATAGAATAACAGATACCCGGGAGTGAGTTACAGACTGGAATCTAATCGAGGGGTTCGGGGTGGTTTATATATAGAATAACAGATACCCGGGAGTGAGTTACAGACTGGAATCTAATCGAGGGGTTCGGGGTGGTTTATATATAGAATAACAGATACCCGGGAGTGAGTTACAGACTGGAATCTAATCGAGAGGTTCGGGATGGTTTATAGAAAGAGTAACAGATACCCGGGAGTGAGTTACAGACTGGAATCTAATCGAGGGGTTCGGGGTGGTTTATATACAGAATAACTGATACCCGGGAGTGAGTTACAGACTGGAATCTAATCGAGGGGTTCGGGGTGGTTTATATATAGAATAACAGATACCCGGGAGGGAGTTACAGACTGGAATCTAATCGAGGGGTTCGGGGTGGTTTATATATAGAATAACAGATACCCGGGAGTGAGTTACAGACTGGAATCTAATCGAGAGGTTCGGGATGGTTTATATATAGAATAACAGATCCCCGGGAGTGAGGTACAGACTGGAATCTAATCGAGGGGTTCGGGGTGGTTTATATATAGAATAACAGATACCCGGGAGTGAGTTACAGACTGGAATCTAATCGAGAGGTTCGGGATGGTTTATATATAGAATAACAGATCCCCGGGAGTGAGGTACAGACTGGAATCTAATCGAGGGGTTCGGGGTGGTTTATATATAGAATAACAGATACCCGGGAGTGAGTTACAGACTGGAATCTAATCGAGGGGTTCGGGGTGGTTTATATATAGAATAACAGATACCCGGGAGTGAGTTACAGACTGGAATCTAATCGAGGGGTTCGGGGTGGTTTATATATAGAATAACAGATACCCGGGAGTGAGTTACAGACTGGAATCTAATCGAGGGGTTCGGGGTGGTTTATATATAGAATAACAGAAACCCGGGAGTGAGTTACAGACTGGAATCTAATCGAGGGGTTCAGGGTGGTTTATATATAGAATAACAGATACCCGGGAGTGAGTTACAGACTGGAATCTAATCGAGGGGTTCAGGGTGGTTTATATATAGAATAACAGATACCCGGGAGTGAGTTACCGACTGGAATCTAATCGAGGGGTTCGGGGTGGTTTATATATAGAATAACAGATACCCGGGAGTGAGTTACAGACTGGAATCTAATCGAGGGGTTCGGGGTGGTTTATATATAGAATAACAGATACCCGGGAGTGAGTTACAGACTGGAATCTAATCGAGGGGTTCAGGGTGGTTTATATATAGAATAACAGATACCCGGGAGTGAGTTACAGACTGGAATCTAATCGAGGGGTTCGGGGTGGTTTATATATAGAATAACAGATACCCGGGAGTGAGTTACAGACTGGAATCTAATCGAGGGGTTCAGGGTGGTTTATATATAGAATAACAGATACCCGGGAGTTACAGACTGGAATCTAATCGAGGGGTTCGGGGTGGTTTATATATAGAATAACAGATACCCGAGAGTGAGTTACAGACTGGAATCTAATCGAGGGGTTCGGGGTGGTTTATATATAGAATTACAGATACCCGGGAGTGAGTTACAGACTGGAATCTAATCGAGGTGTTCGGGGTGGTTTATATATAGAATAACAGATACCCGGGAGTGAGTTACAGACTGGAATCTAATCGAGGGGTTCGGGATGGTTTATATACAGAATAACAGATACCCGGGAGTGAGTTACAGACTGGAATCTAATCGAGGGGTTCAGGGTGGTTTATATATAGAATAACAGATACCCGGGAGTGAGTTACAGACTGGAATCTAATCGAGGGGTTCGGGGTGGTTTATATATAGAATAACAGATACCTGGGAGTGAGTTACAGACTGGAATCTAATCGAGGGGTTCGGGGTGGTTTATATATAGAATAACAGATACCCGGGAGTGAGTAACAGACTGGAATCTAATCGAGGGGTTCAGGATGGTTTATATACAGAATAACAGATACCCGGGAGTGAGTTACAGACTGGAATCTAATCGAGGGGTTCGGGATGGTTTATATACAGAATAACAGATACCCGGGAGAGAGTTACAGACTGGAATCTAATCGAGGGGTTCGGGGTGGTTTATATACAGAATAACAGATACCCGGGAGTGAGTTACAGCCTGGAATCTAATCGAGGGGTTCGGGGTGGTTTATATATAGAATAACAGATACCCGGGAGTGAGTTACAGACTGGAATCTAATCGAGAGGTTCGGGATGGTTTATAGAAAGAGTAACAGATACCCGGGAGTGAGTTACAGACTGGAATCTAATCGAGGGGTTCGGGGTGGTTTATATACAGAATAACAGATACCCGGGAGTGAGTTACAGACTGGAATCTAATCGAGGGGTTCGGGGTGGTTTATATATAGAATAACAGATACCCGGGAGTGAGTTACAGACTGGAATCTAATCGAGGGGTTCGGGGTGGTTTATATATAGAATAACAGATACCCGGGAGTGAGTTACAGACAGGAATCTAATCAAGGGTTAGGGGTGGTTT
This sequence comes from Scyliorhinus torazame, assembly GCF_047496885.1. Taxonomy (NCBI): domain Eukaryota; kingdom Metazoa; phylum Chordata; class Chondrichthyes; order Carcharhiniformes; family Scyliorhinidae; genus Scyliorhinus; species Scyliorhinus torazame. The sequence continues at coordinate 17,873 of NW_027308210.1, forward strand.
ATATATAGAATAACAGATACCCGGGAGTGAGTTACAGACTGGAATCTAATCGAGGGGTTCGGGGTGGTTTATATACAGAATAACAGGTACCCGGGAGTGAGTTACAGACTGGAATCTAATCGAGGGGTTCAGGGTGGTTTATATATAGAATAACAGATACCCGGGAGTGAGTTACAGACTGGAATCTAATCGAGGGGTTCAGGGTGGTTTATATATAGAATAACAGATACACGGGAGTGAGTTACAGACTGGAATCTAATCGAGGGGTTCAGGGTGGTTTATATATAGAATAACAGATACCCGGGAGTGAGTTACAGACTGGAATCTAATCGAGGGATTCAGGGTGGTTTATATATAGAATAACAGATACCCGGGAGTGAGTTACAGACTGGAATCTAATCGAGGGGTTCAGGGTGGTTTATATATAGAATAACAGATTCCCGGGAGTGAGTTACAGACTGGAATCTAATCGAGGGGTTCGGGGTGGTTTATATATAGAATAACAGATACCCGGGAGTGAGTTACAGACTGGAATCTAATCGAGGGGTTCGGTGTGGTTTATATATATAGAGTAACAGATACCCGGGAGTGAGTTACAGACTGGAATCTAATCGAGGGATTCGGGGTGGTTTATATACAGAATAACAGATACCCGGGAGTGAGTTACAGATTGGAATCTAATCGAGGGGTTCGGGATGGTTTATATATAGAATAACAGATACACGGGAGTGTGTTACAGACTGGAATCTAATCGAGGGGTTCGGGGTGGTTTATATATAGAATTACAGATACCCGGGAGTGAGTTACAGACTGGAATCTAATCGAGGGTTTCGGGCTGGTTTATATATAGAATAACAGATACCCGGGAGTGAGTTACCGACTGGAATCTAATCGAGGGGTTCGGGGTGGTTTATATATAGAATAACAGATACCCGGGAGTGAGATACAGACTGGAATCTAATCGAGGGGAATCTAATCGAGGGGTTCGGGGTGGTTTATATATAGAATAACAGATACCCGGGAGTGAGTTACAGACTGGAATCTAATCGAGGGGTTCGGGGTGGTTTATATACAGAATAACAGATATCCGGGAGTGAGTTACAGACTGGAATCTAATCGAGGGGTTCGGGGTGGTTTATATATAGAATAACAGATACCCGGGAGTGAGTTACAGACTGGAATCTAATCGAGGGGTTCGGGGTGGTTTATATATAGAATAACAGATACCCGGGAGTGAGTTACAGACTGGAATCTAATCGAGGAGTTCAGGGTGGTTTATATATAGAATAACAGATACCCGGGAGTGAGTTACAGACTGGTGTCTAATCGAGGGGTTCAGGGTGGTTTATATATAGAATAACAGATACCCGGGAGTGAGTTACAGACTGGAATCTAATCGAGGAGTTCGGGGTGGTTTATATATAGAATAACAGATACCCGGGAGTGAGTTACAGACTGGAATCTAATCGAGGGGTTCAGGGTGGTTTATATATAGAATAACAGATACCCGGGAGTGAGTTACAAACTGGAATCTAATCGAGGAGTTCGGGATGGTTTATATATAGAATAACAGATACCCGGGAGTGAGTTACAGACTGGAATCTAATCGAGGGGTTCAGGGTGGTTTATATACAGAATAACAGATACACGGGGGTGAGTTACAGACTGGAATCTAATCGAGGGGTTCGGGGTGGTTTATATATAGAATAACAGATACCCGGGAGTGAGTTACAGACTGGAATCTAATCGAGGGTTCGGGGTGGTTTATATATAGAATAACAGATATCCGGGAGTGAGTTACAGACTGGAATCTAATCGAGGGGTTCGGGGTGGTTTATATATAGAATAACAGATACCCGGGAGTGAGTTACAGACTGGAATCTAATCGCGGGGTTCGGGATGGTTTATATATAGAATAACAGATACCCGGGAGTGAGTTACAGACTGGAATCTAATCGCGGGGTTCGGGATGGTTTATATATAGAATAACAGATACCCGGGAGTGAGTTACAGACTGGAATCTAATCGAGGGGTTCGGGGTGGTTTATATATAGAATAACAGATACCCAGGAGTGAGTTACAGACTGGAATCTAATCGAGGGGTTCGGGTTGGTTTATATATAGAATAACAGATACCCGGGAGTGAGTTACAGACTGGAATCTAATCGAGGGGTTCGGGGTGGTTTATATATAGAATAACAGATACCCGGGAGTGAGTTACAGACTGGAATCTAATCGAGGGGTTCGGGGTGGTTTATATATAGAATAACAGATACCCGGGAGTGAGTTACAAACTGGAATCTAATCGAGGGGTTCGGGGTGGTTTATATATAGAATAACAGATACCCGGGAGTGAGTTACAGACTGGAATCTAATCGAGGGGTTCGGGGTGGTTTATATATAGAATAACAGATACCCGGGAGTGAGTTACAGACTGGAATCTAATCGAGGTGTTCGGGGTGGTTTATATATAGAATAACAGATACCCGGGAGTGAGTTACAGACTGGAATCTAATCGAGGGGTTCGAGGTGGTTTATATATAGAATAACAGATACCCGGGAGTGAGTTACAGACTGGAATCTAATCGAGGGTTCGGGGTGGTTTATATATAGAATAACAGATACCCGGGAGTGAGTTACAGACTGGAATCTAATCGAGGGGTTCGGGGTGTTTATATATAGAATAACAGATACCCGGGAGTGAGTTACAGACTGGAATCTTATCGAGGGGTTCGGGGTGGTTTATATATAGAATAACAGATACCCGGGAGTGAGTTACAGACTGGAATCTAATCGAGGGGTTCGGGGTGTTTATATATAGAATAACAGATACCCGGGAGTGAGTTACAGACTGGAATCTAATCGAGGGGTTCGGGGTGGTTTATATACAGAATAACAGATACCCGGGAGTGAGTTACAGACTGGAATCTAATCGAGGGGTTCGGGGTGGTTTATATACAGAATAACAGATACCCGGGAGTGAGTTACAGACTGGAATCTAATCGAGGGGTTCGGGGTGGTTTATATATAGAATAACAGATACCCGGGAGTGAGTTACAGACTGGAATCTAATCGAGGGGTTAGGGGTGGTTTATATATAGAATAACAGATACCCGGGAGTGAGTTACAGACTGGAATCTAATCGAGGGGTTCGGGGTGGTTTATCTATAGAATAACAGATCCCCGGGAGTGAGTTACAGACTGGAATCTAATCGAGGGGTTCAGGGTGGTTTATATATAGAATAACAGATACCCGGGAGTGAGTTACAGACTGGAATCTAATCGAGGGGTTCAGGGTGGTTTATATACAGAATAACAGATACCCGGGAGTGAGTAACAGACTGGAATCTAATCGAGGGGTTCGGGATGGTTTATATATAGAATAACAGATACCCGGGAGTGAGTTACAGACAGGAATCTAATCGAGGGGTTCAGGGTGGTTTATATATAGAATAACAGATACCCGGGAGTGAGTTACAGACTGGAATCTAATCGAGGGGTTCGGGGTGGTTTATATATAGAATAACAGATACCCGGGTGTGAGTTACAGACTGGAATCTAATCGAGGGGTTCGGGGTGGTTTATATACAGAATAACAGATACCCGGGAGTGAGTTACAGACTGGAATCTAATCGTGGGGTTCGGGGTGGTTTATATATAGAATAACAGATACCCGGGAGTGAGTTACAGACTGGAATTTAATCGAGCGGTTCGGGGTGGTTTATATACAGAATAACAGATACCCGGGAGTGAGTTACAGACTGGAATCTAATCGAGGGGTTCAGGGTGGTTTATATATAGAATAACAGATACCCGGGAGTGAGTTACAGACTGGAATCTAATCGAGGGGTTCAGGGTGGTTTATATATAGAATAACAGATACCCGGGAGTGAGTTACAGACTGGAATCTAATCGAGGGGTTCAGGGTGGTTTATATACAGAATAACAGATACCCGGGAGTGAGTTACAGACTGGAATCTAATCGAGGGGTTCGGGGTGGTTTATATATAGAATAACAGATACCCGGGAGTGAGTTACAGACTGGAATCTAATCGAGGGGTTCGGGGTGGTTTATATATAGAATAACAGATACCCGGGAGTGAGTTACAGACTGGAATCTAATCGAGGGGTTCGGGGTGGTTTATATATAGAATAACAGATACCCGGGAGTGAGTTACAGACTGGAATCTAATCGAGGGGTTCAGGATGGTTTATATATAGAATAACAGATACCCGGGAGAGAGTTACAGACTGGAATCTAATCGAGGGGTTCGGGGTGGTTTATATACAGAATAACAGATACCCGGGAGTGAGTTACAGACTGGAATCTCATCGAGGGGTTCGGGGTAGTTTATATATAGAATAACAGATACACGGGAGTGAGTTACAGACTGGAATCTAATCGAGGGGTTCGGGGTGGTTTATATACAGAATAACAGATACCCGGGAGTGAGTTACAGACTGGAATCTAATCGAGGGGTTCAGGATGGTTTATATATAGAATAACAGATACCCGGGAGAGAGTTACAGACTGGAATCTAATCGAGGGGTTCGGGGTGGTTTATATATAGAATAACAGGTACCCGGGAGTGATTTACAGACTGGAATCTAATTGAGGGGCTCGGGGTGGTTTATATATAGAATAACAGATACCCGGGAGTGAGTTACAGACTGGAATCTAATCGAGGGGTTCGGGGTGGTTTATATATAGAATAACAGATACCCGGGAGTGAGTTACAGACTGGAATCTAATCGAGGGGTTCGGGGTGGTTTATATATAGAATAACAGATACCCGGGAGTGAGTTACAGACTGGAATCTAATCGAGAGGTTCAGGGTGGTTTATATACAGAATAACAGATACCTGGGAGTGAGTTACAGACTGGAATCTAATCGAGGGGTTCAGGGTGGTTTATATATAGAATAACAGATACCCGGGAGAGAGTTACAGACTGGAATCTAATCGAGGGGTTCGGGGTGGTTTATATATAGAATAACAGATACCCGGGAGTGAGTTACAGACTGGAATCTAATCGAGGGGTTCGGGGTAGTTTATATATAGAATAACAGATACCCGGGAGTGAGTTACAGACTGGAATCTAATCGAGGGGTTCAGGGTGGTTTATATATAGAATAACAGATACCCGGGAGTGAGTTACAGACTGGAATCTAATCGAGGGGTTCAGGGTGGTTTATATATAGAATAACAGATACCCGGGAGTGAGTTACAGACTGGAATCTAATCGAGGGGTTCGGGGTGGTTTATATATAGAATAACAGATACCCGGGAGTGAGTTACAGACTGGAATCTAATCGAGGGGTTCGGGGTGGTTTATATATAGAATAACAGATACCCGGGAGTGAGGTACAGACTGGAATCTAATCGAGGGGTTTCGGGGTGGTTTATATATAGAATAACAGATACCCGGGAGTGAGTTACAGACTGGAATCTAATCGAGGGGTTCGGGGTGGTTTATATATAGAATAACAGATACCCGGGAGTGAGGTACAGACTGGAATCTAATCGAGGGGTTTCGGGGTGGTTTATATATAGAATAACAGATACCCGGGAGTGAGTTACAGACTGGAATCTAATCGAGGGGTTCGGGGTGGTTTATATATAGAATAACAGATACCCAGGAGTGAGTTACAGACTGGAATCTAATCGAGGAGTTCGGGATGGTTTATATATAGAATAACAGATACCCGGGAGTGAGTTACAGACTGGAATCTAATCGAGGGGTTCGGGGTGGTTTATATATAGAATAACAGATACCCGGGAGTGAGGTACAGACTGGAATCTAATCGAGGGGTTCGGGGTGGTTTATATATAGAATAACAGATACCCGGGAGTGAGTTACACACTGGAATCTAATCGAGAGGTTCGGGGTGGTTTATATATAGAATAACAGATACCCGGGAGTGAGTTACAGACTGGAATCTAATCGAGAGGTTCGGGGTGGTTTATATATAGAATAACAGATCCCCGGGAGTGAGTTACAGACTGGAATCTAATCGAGGGGTTCGGGATGGTTTATATATAGAATAACAGATCCCCGGGAGTGAGTTACAGACTGGAATCTAATCGAGGGGTTCGGGGTGGTTTATATATAGAATAACAGATACCCGGGAGTGAGTTACAGACTGGAATCTAATCGAGGTGTTCGGGGTGGTTTATATATAGAATAACAGATACCCGGGAGTGAGTTACAGACTGGAATCTAATCGAGGGGTTCGGGGTGGTTTATATATAGAATAACAGATACCCGGGAGAGAGTTACAGACTGGAATCTAATCGAGGGGTTCGGGGTGGTTTATATATAGAATAACAGATACCCGGGAGTGAGTTACAGACTGGAATCTAATCGAGGGGTTCGGGGGGGTTTATATATAGAATAACAGATACCCGGGAGTGAGTTACAGACTGGAATCTAATCGAGGGGTTCGGGGTGGTTTATATACAGAATAACAGATACCCGAGAGTGTGTTACAGACTGGAATCTAATCGAGGGGTTCGGGGTGGTTTATATATAGAATAACAGATACCCGGGAGTGAGTTACAGACTGGAATCTAATCGAGGGGTTCGGGGTGGTTTATATATAGAATAACAGATACACGGGAGTGAGTTACAGACTGGAATCTAATCGAGAGGTTCGGGGTGGTTTATATATCGAATAACAGATACCCGGGAGTAAGTTACTGACTGGAATCTAATCGAGGGGTTCGGGGTGGTTTATATATAGAATAACAGATCCCCGGGAGTGAGTTACAGACTGGAATCTAATCGAGGGGTTCGGGGTGGTTTATATATAGAATAACAGATACCCGGGAGTGAGTTACAGACTGGAATCTAATCGAGTGGTTCGGGATGGTTTATATATAGAATAACAGATCCCCGGGAGTGAGTTACAGACTGGAATCTAATCGAGGGGTTCGGGGTGGTTTATATACAGAATAACAGATACCCGGGAGTGAGTTACAGACTGGAATCTAATCGAGGGGTTCAGGGTAGTTTATATATAGAATAACAGATACCCGGGAGTGAGTTACAGACTGGAATCTAATCGAGGTGTTCGGGGTGGTTTATATATAGAATAACAGATACCCGGGAGTGAGTTACAGACTGGAATCTAATCGAGGGGTTCGGGGTGGTTTATATATAGAATAACAGATACCCGGGAGAGAGTTACAGACTGGAATCTAATCGAGGGGTTCGGGGTGGTTTATATATAGAATAACAGATACCCGGGAGTGAGTTACAGACTGGAATCTAATCGAGGGGTTCGGGGGGGTTTATATATAGAATAACAGATACCCGGGAGTGAGTTACAGACTGGAATCTAATCGAGGGGTTCGGGGTGGTTTATATACAGAATAACAGATACCCGAGAGTGAGTTACAGACTGGAATCTAATCGAGGGGTTCGGGGTGGTTTATATATAGAATAACAGATACCCGGGAGTGAGTTACAGACTGGAATCTAATCGAGGGGTTCGGGGTGGTTTATATATAGAATAACAGATACACGGGAGTGAGTTACAGACTGGAATCTAATCGAGAGGTTCGGGGTGGTTTATATATCGAATAACAGATACCCGGGAGTAAGTTACTGACTGGAATCTAATCGAGGGGTTCGGGGTGGTTTATATATTGAATAACAGATACCCGGGAGTGTGTTACAGACTGGAATCTAATCGAGAGGTTCGGGGTGGTTTATATATAGAATAACAGACACCCGGGAGTGAGTTACAGACTGGAATCTAATCGAGGGGCTCGGGATGGTTTATATACAGAATAACAGATACCCGGGAGTGAGTTAAAGACTGGAATCTAATCGAGGGGTTCGGGGTGGTTTATATATAGAATAACAGATACCCGGGAGTGAGTTACAGACTGGAATCTAATCGAGGGGTTCGGGGTGGTTTATATATAGAATAACAGATACCCGGGAGTGAGTTACAGACTGGAATCTAATCGAGGGGTTCGGGGTGGTTTATATATAGAATAACAGATACCCGGGAGTGAGTTACAGACTGGAATCTAATCGAGGGGTTCGGGGTGGTTTATATATAGAATAACAGATACCCGGGAGTGAGTTACAGACTGGAATCTAATCGAGGAGTTCGGGGTGGTTTATATATAGAATAACAGATACACGGGAGTGAGTTACAGACTGGAATCTAATCGAGGGGTTCGGGGTGGTTTATGTATAGAATAACAGATACCCGGGAGTGAGTTACAGACTGGAATCTAATCGAGGGGCTCGGGGTGGTTTATATATAGAATAACAGATACCCGGGAGTGAGTTACAGACTGGAATCTAATCGAGAGGTTCGGGGTGGTTTATATATAGAATAACAGATACACGGGAGTGAGTTACAGACTGGAATCTAATCGAGGGGTTCGGGGTGGTTTATATATAGAATAACAGATACCCGGGAGTGAGTTACAGACTGGAATCTAATCGAGGGGTTCGGGGTGGTTTATATAGAGAATAACAGATACACGGGAGTGAGTTACAGACTGGAATCTAATCGAGGGGTTCGGGGTGGTTTATATATCGAATAACAGATACACGGGAGTGAGTTACAGACTGGAATCTAATCGAGGGGTTCGGGGTGGTTTATATACAGAATAACAGATACCCAGGAGTGAGTTACAGACTGGAATCTAATCGAGGGGTTCGGGGTGGTTTATATAGAGAATAACAGATACCTGGGAGTGAGTTACAGACTGGAATCTAATCGAGGAGTTCGCGGTGGTTTATATATAGAATAACAGATACCCGGGAATGAGTTACAGACTGGAATCTAATCGAGGGGTTCGGGGTGGTTTATATATAGAATAACAGATACCCGGGAGTGAGTTACAGACTGGAATCTAATCGAGAGGTTCGGGGTGGTTTATATATCGAATAACAGATACCCGGGAGTAAGTTACTGACTGGAATCTAATCGAGGGGTTCGGGGTGGTTTATATATAGAATAACAGATACCCGGGAGTGAGTTACAGACTGGAATCTAATCGAGGGGTTCGGGATGGTTTATATATAGAATAACAACTACCCGGGAGAGAGTTACAGACTGGAATCTAATCGAGGGGTTCGGGGTGGTTTATATATAGAATAACAGATACACGGGAGTGAGTTACAGACTGGAATCTAATCGAGGGGTTCGGGGTGGTTTATATATAGAATAACAGATACCCGGGGGTGAGTTACAGACTGGAATCTAATCGAGGGGTTCGGGGTGGTTTATATATAGAATAACAGATACCTGGGAGTGAGTTACAGACTGGAATCTAATCGAGAGGTTCGGGGTGGTTTATATATAGAATAACAGACACCCGGGAGTGAGTTACAGACTGGAATCTAATCGAGGGGCTCGGGATGGTTTATATACAGTATAACAGATACCCGGGAGTGAGTTACAGACTGGAATCTAATCGAGGGGTTCGGGGTGGTTTATATATAGAATAACAGATACCCGGGAGTGAGTTACAGACTGGAATCTAATCGAGGGGTTCGGGGTGGTTTATATATAGAATAACAGATACCCGGGAGTGAGTTACAGACTGGAATCTAATCGAGGGGTTCGGGGTGGTTTATATATAGAATAACAGATACCTGGGAGTGAGTTACACACTGGAATCTAATCGAGAGGTTCGGGGTGGTTTATATATAGAATAACAGATACCCGGGAGTGAGTTACAGACTGGAATCTAATCGAGGGGTTCGGGGTGGTTTATATATAGAATAACAGATACCCGGGAGTGAGTTACAGACTGGAATCTAATCGAGGGGTTCAGGGTGGTTTATATACAGAATAACAGTTCCCCGGGAGTGAGTTACAGACTGGAATCTAATCGAGGGGTTCGGTGTGGTTTATATATAGAATAACAGATACCCGGGAGTGAGTTACAGACTGGAATCTAATCGAGGGGATTGGGGTGGTTTATATATAGAATAACAGATACCCGGGAGTGAGTTACAGACTGGAATATAATCCAGGCGTTCGGGGTGGTTTATATATAGAATAACAGATACCCGGGAGTGAGTTACACACTGGAATCTAATCGAGGGGTTCGGGGTGGTTTATATATAGAATAACAGATACCCGGGAGTGAGTTACAGACTGGAATCTAATCGAGGGGTTCGGGGTGGTTTATATATAGAATAACAGATACCCGGGAGTGAGTTACAGACTGGAATCTAATCGAGGGGTTCGGGGTGGTTTATATATAGAATAACAGATACCCGGGAGTGAGTTACAGACTGGAATCTAATCGAGGGGTTCGGGGTGGTTTATATATAGAATAACAGATACCCGGGAGTGAGTTTCAGACTGGAATCTAATTGAGGGGTTCAGGATGGTTTATATATAGAATAACAGATACCCGGGAGTGAGTTACAGACTGGAATCTAATCGAGGGGTTCAGGGTGGTTTATATATAGAATAACAGATACCCGGGAGTGAGTTACAGACTGGAATCTAATCGAGGGGTTCGGGATGGTTTATATATAGAATAACAGATACCCGGGAGTGAGTTACAGACTGGAATCTAATCGAGGGGTTCGGGGTGGTTTATATATAGAATAACAGATACCCGGGAGTGAGTTACAGACTGGAATCTAATCGAGGGGCTCGGGGTGGTTTATATATAGAATAACAGATACCCGGGAGTGAGTTACAGACTGGAATCTAATCGAGGGGTTCGGGGTGGTTTATATATAGAATAACAGATACCCGGGAGTGAGTTACAGACTGGAATCTAATCGAGGGGCTCGGGGTGGTTTATATATAGAATAACAGATACCCGGGAGTGAGTTACAGACTGGAATCTAATCGAGGGGTTCGGGGTGGTTTATATATAGAATAACAGATACCCGGGGGTGAGTTACAGACTGGAATCTAATCGAGGGGTTCAGGGTGGTTTATATATAGAATAACAGATACCCGGGAGTGAGTTACAGACTGGAATCTAATCGAGGGGTTCGGGGTGGTTTATATATAGAATAACAGATACCCGGGAGTGAGTTACAGACTGGAATCTAATCGAGGGGTTCGGGGTGGTTTATATATAGAATAACAGATACCCGGGAGTGAGTTACAGACTGGAATCTAATCGAGGGGTTCGGGATGGTTTATATATAGAATAACAGATACCCGGGAGTGAGTTACAGACTGGAATCTAATCGAGGGGTTCGGGGTGGTTTATATATAGAATAACAGATACCCGGGAGTGAGTTACAGACTGGAATCTAATCGAGGGGTTCGGGGTGGTTTATATATAGAATAACAGATACCCGGGAGTGAGTTACAGACTGGAATCTAATCGAGGGGTTCAGGGTGGTTTATATATAGAATAACAGATACCCGGGAGTGAGTTACAGACTGGAATCTAATCGAGGGGTTCAGGTTGGTTTATATATAGAATAACAGATACCCGGGAGTGAGTTACAGACTGGAATCTAATCGAGGGGTTCGGGGTGGTTTATATATAGAATAACAGATACCCGGGAGTGAGTTACAGACTGGAATCTAATCGAGGGGTTCGGGGTGGTTTATATATAGAATAACAGATACCCGGGAGTGAGTTACAGACTGGAATCTAATCGAGGGGTTCGGGGTGGTTTATATATAGAATAACAGATACCCGGGAGTGAGTTACAGACTGGAATCTAATCGAGGGGTTCGGGGTGGTTTATATATAGAATAACAGATACCCGGGAGTGAGTTACAGACTGGAATCTAATCGAGGGGTTCAGGGTGGTTTATATACAGAATAACAGATACCCGGGAGTGAGTTACAGTCTGGAATCTAATCGAGGGGTTCGGGGTGGTTTATATACAGAATAACAGATACCCGGGAGTGAGTTACAGACTGGAATCTAATCGAGGGGCTCGGGGAGGTTTATATATAGAATAACAGATACCCGGGAGTGAGTTACAGACGGGAATCTAATAGAGGGGTTCAGGGTGGTTTATATATAGAATAACAGATACCCGGGAGTGAGTTACAGACTGGAATCTAATCGAGGGGTTCGGGGTGGTTTATATACAGAATAACAGATACCCGGGAGTGAGTTACAGACTGGAATCTAATCGAGGGGTTCGGGGTGGTTTATATATAGAATAACAGATACCCGGGAGTGAGTTACAGACTGGAATCTAATCGAGGGGTTCGGGGTGGTTTATATATAGAATAACAGATACCCGGGAGTGAGTTACACACTGGAATCTAATCGAGGGGTTCGGGGTGGTTTATATACAGAATAACAGATACCCGGGAGTGAGTTACAGACTGGAATCTAATCGAGGGGTTTGGAGTGGTTTATATATAGAATAACTGGTACCCGGGAGTGAGTTACAGACTGGAATCTAATCGAGGGGTTTGGAGTGGTTTATATATAGAATAACAGATACCCGGGAGTGAGTTACAGACTGGAATCTAATCGAGGGGTTCGGGGTGGTTTATATATAGAATAACAGATACCCGGGAGTGAGTTACAGACTGGAATCTAATCGAGGGGTTCGGGGTGGTTTATATATAGAATAACAGATACCCGGGAGTGAGCTACAGACTGGAATCTAATCGAGGTGTTGGGGTGGTTTATATATAGAATAACAGATACCCGGGAGTGAGTTACAGACTGGAATCTAATCGAGGGGTTCGGGGTGGTTTATATATAGAATAACAGATACCCGGGAGTGAGTTACAGACTGGAATCTAATCGAGGGGTTCGGGGTGGTTTATATATAGAATAACAGATACCCGGGAGTGAGTTACAGACTGGAATCTAATCGAGGGGTTCGGGGTGGTTTATATATAGAATAACAGATACCCGGGAGTGAGTTACAGACTGGAATCTAATCGAGGGGTTCAGGATGGTTTATATACAGAATAACAGATACCCGGGAGTGAGTTACAGACTGGAATCTAATCGAGGGGTTCAGGATGGTTTATATACAGAATAACAGATACCCGGGAGTGAGTTACAGACTGGAATCTAATCGAGGGGTTCGGGGTGGTTTATATATAGAATAACAGATACCCGGGAGTGAGTTACAGACTGGAATCTAATCGAGGGGTTCGGGGTGGTTTATATATAGAATTACAGATAACCGGGAGTGAGTTACAGACTGGAATCTAATCGAGAGGTTCGGGATGGTTTATATATAGAATAACAGATCCCCGGGAGTGAGGTACAGACTGGAATCTAATCGAGGGGTTCGGGGTGGTTTATATATAGAATAACAGATACCCGGGAGTGAGTTACAGACTGGAATCTAATCGAGAGGTTCGGGATGGTTTATAGAAAGAATAACAGATCCCCGGGTGTGAGGTACAGACTGGAATCTAATCGAGGGGTTCAGGGTGGTTTATATATAGAATAACAGATACCCGGGAGTGAGTTACAGACTGGAATCTAATTGAGGGGTTCGGGGTGGTTTATATATAGAATAACAGATACCCGGGAGTGAGTTACAGACTGGAATCTAATCGAGGGGTTCTGGGTGGTTTATATATAGAATAACAGATACCCGGGAGTGAGTTACAGACTGGAATCTAATCGAGGGGTTCGGGGTGGTTTATATATAGAATAACAGATACCCGGGAGTGAGATACAGACTGGAATCTAATCGAGGGGTTCGGGGTGGTTTATATATAGAATAACAGATACCCGGGAGTGAGTTACAGACTGGAATCTAATCGAGGGGTTCGGGGTGGTTTATATATAGAATAACAGATACCCGGGAGTGAGTTACAGACTGGAATCTAATCGAGGGGTTCGGGGTGGTTTATAAATAGAATAACAGATACCCGGGAGTGAGTTACAGACTGGAATCTAATCGAGGGGTTCGGGGTGGTTTATATATAGAATAACAGATACCCGGGAGTGAGTTACAGACTGGAATCTAATCGAGGGGTTCGGGGTGGTTTATAAATAGAATAACAGATACCCGGGAGTGAGTTACAGACTGGAATCTAATCGAGGGGTTCGGGGTGGTTTATATATAGAATAACAGATACCCGGGAGTGAGTTACAGACTGGAATCTAATCGAGGGGTTCGGGGTGGTTTATATATAGAATAACAGATACCCGGGAGTGAGTTACAGACTGGAATCTAATCGAGGGGTTCGGGGGGGTTTATATATAGAATAACAGATACCCGGGAGTGAGTTACAGACTGGAATCTAATCGAGGGGTTCAGTGTGGTTTATATATAGAATAACAGATACCCGGGAGTGAGTTACCGACTGGAATCTAATCGAGGGGTTCGGGGTGGTTTATATATAGAATAACAGATACCCGGGAGTGAGTTACAGACTGGAAGCTAATCGAGGGGTTCGGGGTGGTTTATATATAGAATAACAGATACCCGGGAGTGAGTTACAGACTGGAATCTAATCGAGGGGTTCGGGGTGGTTTATATATAGAATAACAGATACCCGGGAGTGAGTTACAGACTGGAATCTAATCGAGGGGTTCGGGGTGGTTTATATATAGAGTAACAGATACCCGGGAGTGAGTTACAGACTGGAATCTAATCGAGGGGTTCAGGATGGTTTATATATAGAATAACAGATACCCGGGAGTGAGTTACAGACTGGAATCTAATCGAGGGGTTCGGGGTGGTTTATATATAGAATAACAGATACCCGGGAGTGAGTTACAGACTGGAATCTAATCGAGGGGTTCGGGATGGTTTATATATAGAATAACAGATACCCGGGAGTGAGTTACAGACTGGAATCTAATCGAGGGGTTCAGGATGGTTTATATATAGAATAACAGATACCCGGGAGTGAGTTACAGACTGGAATCTAATCGAGGGGTTCGGGGTGGTTTATATACAGAATAACAGATACCCGGGAGTGAGTTACAGACTGGAATCTAATCGAGGGGTTCGGGGTAGTTTATATATAGAATAACAGATACCCGGGAGTGAGTTACAGACTGGAATCTAATCGAGGGGTTCAGGGTGGTTTATATATAGAATAACAGATACCCGGGAGTGAGTTACAGACTGGAATCTAATCGAGCGGTTCGGGGGGGTTTATATATAGAATAACAGATACCCGGGAGTGAGTTACAGACTGGAATCTAATCGAGGGGTTCAGGATGGTTTATATACAGAATAACAGATACCCGGGAGTGAGTTACAGACTGGAATCTAATCGAGGGGTTCAGGATGGTTTATATACAGAATAACAGATACCCGGGAGTGAGTTACAGACTGGAATCTAATCGAGGGGTTCGGGGTGGTTTATATATAGAATAACAGATACCCGGGAGTGAGTTACAGACTGGAATCTAATCGAGGGGTTCGGGGTGGTTTATATATAGAATAACAGATACCCGGGAGTGAGTTACAGACTGGAATCTAATCGAGGGGTTCGGGGTGGTTTATATATAGAATAACAGATACCCGGGAGTGAGTTACAGACTGGAATCTAATCGAGAGGTTCGGGATGGTTTATAGAAAGAGTAACAGATACCCGGGAGTGAGTTACAGACTGGAATCTAATCGAGGCGTTCGGGGTGGTTTATATACAGAATAACTGATACCCGGGAGTGAGTTACAGACTGGAATCTAATCGAGGGGTTCGGGGTGGTTTATATATAGAATAACAGATACCCGGGAGTGAGTTACAGACTGGAATCTAATCGAGGGGTTCGGGGTGGTTTATATATAGAATAACAGATACCCGGGAGTGAGTTACAGACTGGAATCTAATCGAGGGGTTCGGGATGGTTTATATATAGAATAACAGATACCCGGGAGTGAGTTACAGACTGGAATCTAATCGCGGGGTTCGGGGTGGTTTATATATAGAATAACAGATACCCGGGAGTGAGTTACAGACTGGAATCTAATCGAGGGGTTCGGGGTGGTTTATATATAGAATAACAGATACCCGGGAGTGAGTTACAGACTGGAATCTAATCGAGGGGTTCAGGGTGGTTTATATATAGAATAACAGATACCCGGGAGTGAGTTACAGACTGGAATCTAATCGAGGGGTTCGGGGGGTTTATATATAGAATAACAGATACCCGGGAGTGAGTTACAGACTGGAATCTAATCGAGGGGTTCGGGATGGTTTATATATAGAATAACAGATACCCGGGAGTGAGTTACAGACTGGAATCTAATCGAGGGGTTCGGGGTGGTTTATATATAGAATAACAGATACCCAGGAGTGAGTTACAGACTGGAATCTAATCGAGGGGTTCGGGATGGTTTATATATAGAATAACAGATACCCGGGAGTGAGTTACAGACTGGAATCTAATCGAGGGGTTCGGGGTGGTTTATATATAGAATAACAGATACCCAGGAGTGAGTTACAGACTGGAATCTAATCGAGGGGTTCGGGTGGTTTATATATAGAATAACAGATACCCGGGAGTGAGTTACAGACTGGAATCTAATCGAGGGGTTCGGGGTGGTTTATATATAGAATAACAGATACCCGGGAGTGAGTTACAGACTGGAATCTAATCGAGGGGTTCGGGGTGGTTTATATATAGAATAACAGATACCCGGGAGTGAGTTACAGACTGGAATCTAATCGAGAGGTTCGGGGTGGTTTATATATAGGATAACAGATACCCGGGTGTGAGTTACAGACTGGAATCTAATCGAGGGGTTCGGGGTGGTTTATATACAGAATAACAGATACCCGGGAGTGAGTTACAGACTGGAATCTAATCGAGGGGTTCGGGGTGGTTTATATATAGAATAACAGATACCCGGGAGTGAGTTACAGACTGGTGTCTAATCGAGGGGTTCAGGGTGGTTTATATATAGAATAACAGATACCCGGGAGTGAGTTACAGACTGGAATCTAATCGAGGGGTTCGGGGTGGTTTATATATAGAATAACAGATACCCGGGAGTGAGGTACAGACTGGAATCTAATCGAGGGGTTCGGGGTGGTTTATATATAGAATAACAGATACCCGGGATTGAGTTACAGACTGGAATCTAATCGAGGAGTTCGGGATGGTTTATATATAGAATAACAGATACCCGGGAGTGAGATACAGACTGGAATCTAATCGAGGGGTTCAGGGTGGTTTATATATAGAATAACAGATACCCGGGAGTGAGTTACAGACTGGAATCTAATCGAGGAGTTCGGGATGGTTTATATATAGAATAACAGATACCCGGGAGTGAGTTACAGACTGGAATCTAATCGAGGAGTTCGGGATGGTTTACATATAGAATAACAGATACCCGGGAGTGAGTTACAGACTGGAATCTAATCGCGGGGTTCGGGGTGGTTTATATATAGAATAACAGATACCCGGGAGTGAGTTACAGACTGGAATCTAATCGCGGGGTTCGGGGTGGTTTATATATAGAATAACAGATACCCGGGAGTGAGTTACAGACTGGAATCTAATCAAAGGGTTCAGGGTGGTTTATATATAGAATAACAGATACCCGGGAGTGAGTTACAGACTGGAATCTAATCGAGGGGTTCGGGGTGGTTTATATATAGAATAACAGATACCCGGGAGTGAGTTACAGACTGGAATCTAATCGAGGGGTTCGGGGTGGTTTATATACAGAATAACAGATACACGGGGGTGAGTTACAGACTGGAATCTAATCGAGGGGTTCGGGGTGGTTTATATATAGAATAACAGATACCCGGGAGTGAGTTACAGACTGGAATCTAATCGAGGGTTCGGGGTGGTTTATATATAGAATAACAGATACCCGGGAGTGAGTTACAGACTGGAATCTAATCGAGGGGTTCGGGGTGGTTTATATATAGAATAACAGATACCCGGGAGTGAGTTACAGACTGGAATCTAATCAAGGGGTTCGGGGTGGTTTATATATAGAATAACAGATACCCGGGAGTGAGTTACAGACTGGAATCTAATCGAGGGGTTCGGGGTGGTTTATATATAGAATAACAGATACCCGGGAGTGAGTTACAGACTGGAATCTAATCGAGGGGTTCGGGGTGGTTTATATATAGAATAACAGATACCCGGGAGTGAGTTACAGACTGGAATCTAATCGAGGGGTTCGGGGTGGTTTATATATAGAATAACAGATACCCGGGAGTGAGTTACAGACTGGAATCTAATCGAGGGGTTCGGGGGGGTTTATATACAGAATAACAGATACCCGGGAGTGAGTTACAGACTGGAATCTAATCGAGGGGTTCGGGGTGGTTTATATATAGAATAACAGATACCCGGGAGTGAGTTACAGACTGGAATCTAATCGCGGGGTTCGGGATGGTTTATATATAGAATAACAGATACCCGGGAGTGAGGTACAGACTGGAATCTAATCGCGGGGTTCGGGATGGTTTATATATAGAATAACAGATACCCGGGAGTGAGTTACAGACTGGAATCTAATCGAGGGTTCGGGGTGGTTTATATATAGAATAACAGATACCCGGGAGTGAGTTACAGACTGGAATCTAATCGAGGGGTTCGGGGTGTTTATATATAGAATAACAGATACCCGGGAGTGAGTTACAGACTGGAATCTAATCGAGGGGTTCGGGGTGTTTATATATAGAATAACAGATACCCGGGAGTGAGTTACAGACTGGAATCTAATCGAGGGGTTCGGGGTGGTTTATATACAGAATAACAGATACCCGGGAGTGAGTTACAGACTGGAATCTAATCGAGGGGTTCGGGGTGGTTTATATATAGAATAACAGATACCCGGGAGTGAGTTACAGACTGGAATCTAATCGAGGGGTTCGGGGTGGTTTATGTATAGAATAACAGATACCCGGGAGTGAGTTACAGACTGGAATCTAATCGAGGGGTTCGGGGTGGTTTATCTATAGAATAACAGATCCCCGGGAGTGAGTTACAGACTGGAATCTAATCGAGGGGTTCGGGGTGGTTTATATATAGAATAACAGATACCCGGGAGTGAGTTACAGACTGGAATCTAATCGAGGGGTTCGGGGTGGTTTATATATAGAATAACAGATACCCGGGAGTGAGTTACAGACTGGAATCTAATCGAGGGGTTCGGGGTGGTTTATATACAGAATAACAGATACCCGGGAGTGAGTTACAGACTGGAATCTTATCGAGGGGTTCGGGGTGGTTTATATATAGAATAACAGATACCCGGGAGTGAGTTACAGACTGGAATCTAATCGAGGGGTTCGGGGTGTTTATATATAGAATAACAGATACCCGGGAGTGAGTTACAGACTGGAATCTAATCGAGGGGTTCGGGGTGGTTTATATACAGAATAACAGATACCCGGGAGTGAGTTACAGACTGGAATCTAATCGAGGGGTTCGGGGTGGTTTATATATAGAATAACAGATACCCGGGAGTGAGTTACAGACTGGAATCTAATCGAGGGGTTCGGGGTGGTTTATGTATAGAATAACAGATACCCGGGAGTGAGTTACAGACTGGAATCTAATCGAGGGGTTCGGGGTGGTTTATCTATAGAATAACAGATCCCCGGGAGTGAGTTACAGACTGGAATCTAATCGAGGGGTTCGGGGTGGTTTATATATAGAATAACAGATACCCGGCAGTGAGTTACAGACTGGAATCTAATCGATGGGTTCGGGGTGGTTTATATATAGAATAACAGATACCCGGGAGTGAGTTACAGACTGGAATCTAATCGAGCGGTTCGGGGTGGTTTATATATAGAATAACAGATACCCGGGAGAGAGTTACAGACTGGAATCTAATCGAGGGGTTCAGGGTGGTTTATATATAGAATAACAGATACCCGGGAGTGAGTTACAGACTGGAATCTAATCGAGGGGTTCGGGGTGGTTTATATATAGAATAACAGATACCCGGGAGTGAGTTACAGACTGGAATCTAATCGAGGGGTTCGGGGTGGTTTATATATAGAATAACAGGTATCCGGGAGTGAGTTACAGACTGGAATCTAATCGAGGGGTTCGGGGTGGTTTTTATATAGAATAACAGATACCCGGGAGTGAGTTACAGACTGGAATCTAATCGAGGGGTCCGGGGTGGTTTATATATAGAATAACAGATACCCGAGAGTGAGTTACAGACTGGAATCTAATCGAGGGGTTCGGGGTGGTTTATATATAGAATAACAGATACCCGGGAGTGAGTTACAGACTGGAATCTAATCGAGGGGTTCGGGGTGGTTTATATATAGAATAACAGATACCCGGGAGTGAGTTACAGACTGGAATCTAATCGAGGGGTTCAGGATGGTTTATATATAGAATAACAGATACCCGGGAGTGAGTTACAGACTGGAATCTAATCGAGGGGTTCAGGATGGTTTATATATAGAATAACAGATACCCGGGAGAGAGTTACAGACTGGAATCTAATCGAGGGGTTCGGGGTGGTTTATATATAGAATAACAGGTACCCGGGAGTGATTTACAGACTGGAATCTAATTGAGGGGCTCGGGGTGGTTTATAAATAGAATAACAGATACCCGGGAGTGAGTTACAGACTGGAATCTAATCGAGGGGTTCGGGATGGTTTATATATAGAATAACAGATACCCGGGAGTTGGTTACAGACTGGAATCTAATCGAGGGGTTTGGGGTGGTTTATATATAGAATAACAGATACCCGGGAGTGAGTTACAGACTGGAATCTAATCGAGGGGTTCGGGGTGGTTTATATATAGAATAACAGATACCCGGGAGTGAGTTACAGACTGGAATCTAATCGAGGGGTTCGGGGTGGTTTATATATAGAATAACAGATACCCGGGAGTGAGTTACAGACTGGAATCTAATCGAGGAGTTCAGGGTGGTTTATATATAGAATAACAGATACCCGGGAGTGAGTTACAGACTGGAATCTAATCGAGGGGTTCGGGGTGGTTTATATATAGAATAACAGATACCCGGGATTGAGTTACAGACTGGAATCTAATCGAGGGGTTCGGGGTGTTTTATATATAGAATAACAGATACCCGGGATTGAGTTACAGACTGGAATCTAAACGAGGGGTTCGGGGTGGTTTATATATAGAATAACAGATACCCGGGAGTGAGTTACAGACTGGAATCTAATCGAGGGGTTCGGGATGGTTTATATATAGAATAACAGATACCCGGGAGTGAGTTACAGACTGGAATCTAATCGCGGGGTTCGGGGTGGTTTATATATAGAATAACAGATACCCGGGAGTGAGTTACAGACTGGAATCTAATCGAGGGGTTCGGGGTGGTTTATATACAGAATAACAGATACCCGGGAGTGAGTTACAGACTGGAATCTAATCGAGGGGTTCGGGGTGGTTTATATATAGAATAACAGATACCCGGGAGTGAGTTACAGACTGGAATCTAATCGAGGGGTTCAGGGTGGTTTATATATAGAATAACAGATACCCGGGAGTGAGTTACAGACTGGAATCTAATCGAGGGGTTCGGGGGGTTTATATATAGAATAACAGATACCCGGGAGTGAGTTACAGACTGGAATCTAATCGAGGGGTTCGGGGGGTTTATATATAGAATAACAGATACCCGGGAGTGAGTTACAGACTGGAATCTAATCGAGGGGTTCGGGATGGTTTATATGTAGAATAACAGATACCCGGGAGTGAGTTACAGACTGGAATCTAATCGAGGGGTTAGGGGTGGTTTATATATAGAATAACAGATACCCGGGAGTGAGTTACAGACTGGAATCTAATCGAGGGGTTCGGGGTGGTTTATCTATAGAATAACAGATCCCCGGGAGTGAGTTACAGACTGGAATCTAATCGAGGGGTTCGGGGTGGTTTATATATAGAATAACAGATACCCGGGAGTGAGTTACAGACTGGAATCTAATCGAGGGGTTCGGGGTGGTTTATATATAGAATAACAGATACCCGGGAGTGAGTTACAGACTGGAATCTAATCGAGGGGTTCGGGGTGGTTTATATATAGAATAACAGATACCCGGGAGTGAGTTACAGACTGGAATCTAATCGAGGGGTTCAGGATGGTTTATATATAGAATAACAGATACCCGGGAGTGAGTTACAGACTGGAATCTAATCGAGGGGTTCGGGGGGGTTTATATATAGAATAACAGATACCCGGGTGTGAGTTACAGACTGGAATCTAATCGAGGGTTTCAGGGTGTTTTATATATAGAATAACAGATACCCGATAGTGAGTTACAGACTGGAATCTAATCGAGGGGTTCGGGGTGGTTTATATATAGAATAACAGATACCCGGGAGTGAGTTACAGACTGGAATCTAATCGAGGGGTTCGGGGTGGTTTATATATAGAATAACAGATACCCGGGAGTGAGTTACAGACTGGAATCTAATCGAGGGGTTCAGGGTGGTTTATATATAGAATAACAGATACCCGGGAGTGAGTTACAGACTGGAATCTAATCGAGGGGTTCGGGGTGGTTTATATATAGAATAACAGATACCCGGGAGTGAGTTACAGACTGGAATCTAATCGAGGGGTTCGGGGTGGTTTATATATAGAATAACAGATACCCGGGAGTGAGTTACAGACTGGAATCTAATCGAGGGGTTCGGGGTGGTTTATATATAGAATAACAGATACCCGGGAGTGAGTTACAGACTGGAATCTAATCGAGGGGTTCGGGGTGGTTAGTATATAGAATAACAGATACCCGGGAGTGAGTTACAGACTGGAATCTAATCGAGGGGTTCGGGATGGTTTATATATAGAATAACAGATACCCGGGAGTGAGTTACAGACTGGAATCTAATCGAGAGGTTCGGGGTGGTTTATATATAGAATAACAGATACCCGGGAGTGAGTTACAGACTGGAATCTAATCGAGGGGTTCGGGGTGGTTTATATATAGAATAACAGATACCCGGCAGTGAGTTACAGACTGGAATCTAATCGAGGGGTTCGGGGTGGTTTATATATAGAATAACAGATACCCGGGAGTGAGTTACAGACTGGAATCTAATCGAGGGGTTCGGGGTGGTTTATCTATAGAATAACAGATCCCCGGGAGTGAGTTACAGACTGGAATCTAATCGAGGGGTTCGGGGTGGTTTATATATAGAATAACAGATACCCGGCAGTGAGTTACAGACTGGAATCTAATCGAGGGGTTCGGGGTGGTTTATATATAGAGTAACAGATACCCGGGAGTGAGTTACAGACTGGAATCTAATCGAGGGGTTCGGGGTGGTTTATATATAGAATAACAGATACCCGGGAGTGAGTTACAGACTGGAATCTAATCGAGGGGTTCGGGGTGGTTTATATATAGAGTAACAGATACCCGGGAGTGAGTTACAGACTGGAATCTAATCGAGGGGTTCGGGGTGGTTTATATACAGAATAACAGATACCCGGGAGTGAGTTACAGACTGGAATCTAATCGAGGGGTTCGGTATGGTTTATATATAGAATAACAGATACCCGGGAGTGAGTTACAGACTGGAATCTAATCGAGGGGTTCAGGGTGGTTTATATATAGAATAACAGATCCCCGGGAGTGAGTTACAGACTGGAATCTAATCGAGGGGTTCGGGGTGGTTTATATAGAGAATAACAGATACGCGGGAGTGAGTTACAGACTGGAATCTAATCGAGGGGTTCGGGGTGGTTTATATATAGAATAACAGATACCCGGGAGTGAGTTACAGACTGGAATCTAATCGAGGGGTTCGGGGTGGTTTATATATAGAATAACAGATACCCGGGAGTGAGTTACAGACTGGAATCTAATCGAGAGGTTCGGGGTGGTTTATATATAGAATAACAGATACCCGGGAGTGAGTTACAGACTGGAATCTAATCGAGGGGTTCGGGGTGGTTTATATATAGAATAACAGATACCCGGGAGTGAGTTACAGACTGGAATCTAATCGAGGGGTTCGGGGTGGTTTATATATAGAATAACAGATACCCGGGAGTGAGTTACAGACTGGAATCTAATCGAGAGGTTCGGGGTGGTTTATATATAGAATAACAGATACCCGGGAGTGAGTTACAGACTGGAATCTAATCGAGGGGTTCGGGGTGGTTTATATATAGAATAACAGATACCCGGGAGTGAGTTACAGACTGGAATCTAATCGAGGGGTTCAGTGTGGTTTATATACAGAATAACAGATACCCGGGAGTGAGTTACAGACTGGAATCTAATCGAGGGGTTCGGGGTGGTTTATATATAGAATAACAGATACCCGGGAGTGAGTTACAGACTGGAATCTAATCGAGGGGTTCGGGATGGTTTATATATAGAATAACAGATACCCGGGAGTGAGTTACAGACTGGAATCTAATCGAGGGGTTCGGGATGGTTTATATACAGAATAACAGATACCCGGGAGTGAGTTACAGACTGGAATCTAATCGAGGGGTTCGGGATGGTTTATATATAGAATAACAGATACCCGGGAGTGAGTTACAGACTGGAATCTAATCGAGCGGTTCAGGGTGGTTTATATAGAGAATAACAGATACCCGGGAGTGAGTTACAGACTGGAATCTAATCGAGGGGTTCGGGGTCGTTTATATAGAGAATAACAGATACCCGGGAGTGAGTTACAGACTGGAATCTAATCGAGGGGTTCGGGGTGGTTTATATATAGAATAACAGATACACGGGAGTGAGTTACAGACTAGAATCTAATCGAGGGGTTCGGGGTGGTTTATATATAGAATAACAGATACCCGGGAGTGAGTTACAGACTGGAATCTAATCGAGTGGTTCGGGGTGGTTTATATATAGAATAACAGATACCCGGGAGTGAGTTACAGACTGGAATCTAATCGAGGGGTTCCGGGTGGTTTATATATAGAATAACAGATACCCGGGAGTGAGTTACAGACTGGAATCTAATCGAGTGGTTCGGGGTGGTTTATATATAGAATAACAGATACCCGGGAGTGAGTTACAGACTGGAATCTAATCGAGGGGTTCGGGGTAGTTTATATATAGAATAACAGATACCCGGGAGTGAGTTACAGACTGGAATCTAATCGAGGGGTTCGGGGTGGTTTATATATAGAATAACAGATACCCGGGAGTGAGTTACAGACTGGAATCTAATCGAGGGGTTCAGGGGGGTTTATATATAGAATAACAGATACGCGGGAGTGAGTTACAGACTGGAATCTAATCGAGGGGTTCGGGGGGGTTTATATATAGAATAACAGATACCCGTGAGTGAGTTACAGACTGGAATCTAATCGAGGGGTTCGGGATGGTTTATATATAGAATAACAGATACCCGGGAGTGAGTTATAGACTGGAATCTAATCGAGGGGTTCAGGGTGGTTTATATATAGAATAACAGATACCCGGGAGTGAGTTACAGACTGGAATCTAATCGAGGGGTTCGGGGTGGTTTATATATAGAATAACAGATACCCGGGAGTGAGTTACAGACTGGAATCTAATCGAGGGGTTCGGGGTTTTTTATATATAGAATAACAGATACCCGGGAGTGAGTTACAGACTGGAATCTAATCGAGGGGTTCGGGGTGGTTTATATATAGAATAACAGATACCCGGGAGTGAGTTACAGACTGGAATCTAATCGAGGGGTTCGGGGTGGTTTATATATAGAATAACAGATACCCGGGAGTGAGTTACAGACTGGAATCTAATCGAGGGGTTCGGGGTGGTTTATATATAGAATAACAGATACCCGGGAGTGAGTTACAGACTGGAATCTAATCGAGGGGTTCGGGGTGGTTTATATATAGAATAACAGACACCCGGGAGTGAGTTACAGACTGGAATCTAATCGAGGGGTTCAGGGTAGTTTATATATAGAATAACAGATACCCGGGAGTGAGTTACAGACTGGAATCTAATCGAGGGGTTCGGGGGGGGTTTATATATAGAGTAACAGATACCCGGGAGTGAGTTACAGACTGGAATCTAATCGAGGGGTTCGGGGTGGTTTATATATAGAATAACAGATACCCGGGAGTGAGTTACAGACTGGAATCTAATCGAGGGGTTCGGGGTGGTTTATATGTAGAATAACAGATACCCGGGAGTGAGTTACAGACTGGAATCTAATCGAGGGGTTCAGGGTGGTTTATATATAGAATAACAGATACCCGGGAGTGAGTTACAGACTGGAATCTAATCGAGGGGTTCGGGGGGGTTTATATATAGAATAACAGATACCCGGGAGTGAGTTACAGACTGGAATCTAATCGAGGGATTCAGGGTGGTTTGTATATAGAATAACAGATATCCGGGAGTGAGTTACAGACTGGAATCTAATCGAGGGGTTCGGGGTGGTTTATATATAGAATAACAGATACCCGGGAGTGAGTTACAGACTGGAATCTAATCGAGGGGTTCAGGGTGGTTTATATATAGAATAACAGATACCCGGGAGTGAGTTACAGACTGGAATCTAATCGAGGGGTTCAGGGTGGTTTATATATAGAATAACAGATACCCGGGAGTGAGTTACAGACTGGAATCTAATCGAGGGGTTCGGGGTGGTTTATATATAGAATAACAGATACCCGGGAGTGAGTTACAGACTGGAATCTAATCGAGGGGTTCGGGGGGGTTTATATATAGAATAACAGATACCCGGGAGTGAGTTACAGACTGGAATCTAATCGAGGGGTTCGGGGGGGTTTATATATAGAATAACAGATACCCGGGAGTGAGTCACAGACTGGAATCTAATCGAGGGATTCAGGGTGGTTTGTATATAGAATAACAGATACCCGGGAGTGAGTTACAGACTGGAATCTAATCGAGGGGTTCAGGGTGGTTTATATATAGAATAACAGATACCCGGGAGTGAGTTACAGACTGGAATCTAATCGAGGGGTTCGGGGGGGTTTATATATAGAATAACAGATACCCGGGAGTGAGTTACAGACTGGAATCTAATCGAGGGATTCAGGGTGGTTTGTATATAGAGCAACAGATACCCGGGAGTGAGTTACAGACTGGAATCTAATCGAGGAGTTCGGGGTGGTTTGTCTATAGAATAACAGACACCCGGGAGTGAGTTACAGACTGGAATCTAATCGAGGGGTTCGGGGTGGTTTATATATAGAATAACAGATACCCGGGAGTGAGTTACAGACTGGAATCTAATCGAGGGGTTCGGGGTGGTTTATATATAGAATAACAGATACCCGGGAGTGAGTTACAGACTGGAATCTAATCGAGGGGTTCAGGGTGGTTTATATATAGAATACCAGATACCCGGGAGTGAGTTACAGACTGGAATCTAATCGAGGAGTTCGGGGTGGTTTGTCTATAGAATAACAGACACCCGGGAGTGAGTTACAGACTGGAATCTAATCGAGGGGTTCGGGGTGGTTTATATATAGAATAACAGATACTCGGGAGTGAGTTACGGACTGGAATCTAATCGAGGGGTTCGGGGTGGTTTATATATAGAATAACAGATACTCGGGAGTGAGTTACGGACTGGAATCTAATCGAGGGGTTCAGGGTGGTTTATATACAGAATAACAGATACTCGGGAGTGAGTTACGGACTGGAATCTAATCGAGGGGTTCAGGGTGGTTTATATATAGAATAACAGATACCCGGGAGAGAGTTACAGACTGGAATCTAATCGAGGGGTTCAGGGTGGTTTATATATAGAATAACAGATACCCGGGAGTCAGTTACAGACTGGAATCTAATCGAGGGGTTCGGGGTGGTTTATATATAGAATAACAGATACCCGGGAGTGAGTTACAGACTGGAATCTAATCGAGGGGTCCGGGGTGGTTTATATATAGAATAACAGATACCCGGGAGTGAGTTACAGACTGGAATCTAATCGAGGGGTTCAGGGTGGATGTTATATAGAATAACAGACACCCGGGAGTGAGTTACAGACTGGAATCTAATCGAGGGATTCAGGGTGGTTTGTATATAGAATAACAGATACCCGGGAGTGAGTTACAGACTGGAATCTAATCGAGGGGTTCGGGGTGGTTTATATATAGAATAACAGATACCCGGGAGTGAGTTACAGACTGGAATCTAATCGAGGAGTTCAGGGTGGTTTATATATAGAATAACAGATACCCGGGAGTGAGTTACAGACTGGAATCTAATCGAGGGATTCGGGGTGGTTTATATATAGAATAACAGATACCCGGGAGTGAGTTACAGACTGGAATCTAATCGAGGGGTTCCGGGTGGTTTATATATAGAATAACAGATACCCGGGAGTGAGTTACAGACTGGAATCTAATCGAGGGGTTCGGGGTGGTTTATATATAGAATAACAGATACCCGGGAGTGAGTTACAGACTGGAATCTAATCGAGGGGTTCGGGGTGGTTTATATATAGAATAACAGATACCCGGGAGTGAGTTACAGACTGGAATCTAATCGAGGAGTTCAGGGTGGTTTATATATAGAATAACAGATACCCGGGAGTGAGTTACAGACTGGAATCTAATCGAGGGATTCGGGGTGGTTTATATATAGAATAACAGATACCCGGGAGTGAGTTACAGACTGGAATCTAATCGAGGGGTTCGGGGTGGTTTATATATAGAATAACAGATACCCGGGAGTGAGTTACAGACTGGAATCTAATCGAGGGGTTCGGGGTGGTTTATATATAGAATAACAGATACCCGGGAGTGAGTTACAGACTGGAATCTAATCGAGGGGTTCCGGGTGGTTTATATATAGAATAATAGATACCCGGGAGTGAGTTACAGACTGGAATCTAATCGAGGGGTTCAGGGTGGTTTATATATAGAATAACAGATACCCGGGAGTGAGTTACAGACTGGAATCTAATCGAGGGGTTCGGGGTGGTTTATATATAGAATAACAGATACCCGGGAGTGAGTTACAGACTGGAATCTAATCGAGGGGTTCGGGGTGGTTTATATATAGAATAACAGATACCCGGGAGTGAGTTACAGACTGGAATCTAATCGAGGGGTTCGGGGTGGTTTATATATAGAATAACAGATGCCCGGGAGTGAGTTACAGACTGGAATCTAATCGAGGGGTTCGGGGTGGTTTATATATAGAATAACAGATACTCGGGAGTGAGTTACAGACTGGAATCTAATCGAGTGGTTCGGGATGGTTTATATATAGAATAACAGATACCCGGGAGTGAGTTACAGACTGGAATCTAATCGAGGGGTTCGGGGTGGTTTATATATAGAATAACAGATACCCGAGAGTGAGTTACAGACTGGAATCTAATCGAGGGGTTCGGGGTGTTTATATATAGAATAACAGATACCCGGGAGTGAGTTACAGACTGGAATCTAATCGAGGGGTTCGGGGTGGTTTATATATAGAATAACAGATACCCGGGAGTGAGGTACAGACTGGAATCTAATCGAGGGGTTCGGGGTGGTTTATATACAGAATAACAGATACCCGGGAGTGAGTTACAGACTGGAATCTAATCGAGGGGTTCGGGGTTGTTTATATACAGAATAACAGATACCCGGGAGTGAGTTACAGACTGGAATCTAATCGAGGGGTTCAGGGTGGTTTATATATAGAATAACAGATACCCGGGAGTGAGTTACAGACTAGAATCTAATCGAGGGGTTCGGGCTGGTTTATATATAGAATAACAGATACCCGGGAGTGAGTTACAGACTGGAATCTAATCGAGGGGTTCGGGGGGGTTTATATACAGAATAACAGATACCCGGGAGTGAGTTACAGACTAGAATCTAATCGAGGGGTTCGAGGTGGTTTATATATAGAATAACAGATACTCGGGAGT
Source organism: Scyliorhinus torazame (assembly GCF_047496885.1). Taxonomy (NCBI): domain Eukaryota; kingdom Metazoa; phylum Chordata; class Chondrichthyes; order Carcharhiniformes; family Scyliorhinidae; genus Scyliorhinus; species Scyliorhinus torazame. Next base: position 47,586 of record NW_027308210.1, read on the forward strand.
GAGTTACAGACTGGAATCTAATCGAGTGGTTCGGGATGGTTTATATAGAGAATAACAGATACCCGGGAGTGAGTTGCAGACTGGAATCTAATCGAGGGGCTCGGGGGGGTTTATATATAGAATAACAGATAACCGGGAGTGAGTTACAGACTGGAATCTAATCGAGGGGTTCGGGGGGGTTTATATATAGAGTAACAGATACCCGGGAGTGAGTTACAGACTGGAATCTAATCGAGGGGTTCGGGGTGGTTTATATAGAGAATAACAGATACGCGGGAGTGAGTTACAGACTAGAATCTAATCGAGGGGTTCGGGGTGGTTTATATAAAGAATAACAGATACCCGGGAGTGAGTTACAGACTGGAATCTAATCGAGGGGTTCGGGGGGTTTATATATAGAATAACAGATACCCGGGAGTGAGTTACAGACTGGAATCTAATCGAGGGGTTCGGGGTGGTTTATATATAGAATAACAGATACCCGGGAGTGAGTTACAGACTGGAATCTAATCGAGGGGTTCGGGGTGGTTTATATATAGAATAACAGATACCCGGGAGTGAGTTACAGACTAGAATCTAATCGAGGGGTTCGGGGTGGTTTATATATAGAATAACAGATACCCGGGAGTGAGTTACAGACTGGAATCTAATCGAGGGGTTCGGGGTGGTTTATATATAGAATAACAGATACCCGGGAGTGAGTTACAGACTGGAATCTAATCGAGGTGTTAAGGTGGTTTCTTTATAGAATAACAGACACCCGGGAGTGAGTTACAGACTGGAATCTAATCGAGGGGTTCGGGGGGGGTTTATATATAGAATAACAGATAACCGGGAGTGAGTTACAGACTGGAATCTAATCGAGGGGTTCGGGGTGGTTTATATATAGAATAACAGATACCCGGGAGTGAGTTACAGACTGGAATCTAATCGAGAGGTTCAGGGTGGTTTATATACAGAATAACAGATACCCGGGAGTGAGTTACAGACTGGAATCTAATCGAGGGGTTCGGGGTGGTTTATATATAGAATAACAGATACCCGGGAGTGAGTTACAGACTGGAATCTAATCGAGGGGTTCGGGGTGGTTTATATATAGAATAACAGATACCCGGGAGTGAGTTACAGACTGGAATCTAATCGATGGGTTCAGGGTGGTTTATATATAGAATAACAGATACCCGGGTGTGAGTTACAGACTGGAATCTAATCGAGGTGTTCGGGGTGGTTTATATACAGAATAACAGATACCCAGGAGTGAGTTACAGACTGGAATCTAATCGAGGGGTTCGGGCTGGTTTATATACAGAATAACAGATACCCGGGAGTGAGTTACAGACTGGAATCTAATCGAGGGGTTCGGGGTGGTTTATATATAGAATAACAGATACCCGGGAGTGAGTTACAGACTGGAATCTAATCGAGGGGTTCGGGGTGGTTTATATATAGAATAACAGATACCCGGGAGTGAGTTACAGACTGGAATCTAATTGAGGGGTTCGGGGTGGTTTATATACAGAATAACAGATACCCGGGAGTGAGTTACAGACTGGAATCTAATCGAGGGGTTCGGGGTGGTTTCTATATAGAATAACAGATACCCGGGAGTGAGTTACCGACTGGAATCTAATCGAGGGGTTCGGGGTGGTTTATATATAGAATAACAGATACCCGGGAGTGAGTTACAGACTGGAATCTAATCGAGGGGTTCGGGGTGGTTTATATATAGAATAACAGATACCCGGGAGCGAATTACAGACTGGAATCTAATCGAGGGGTTCGGGGTGGTTTATATATAGAATAACAGATACCCGGGAGTGAGTTACAGACTGGAATCTAATCGAGGGGTTCGGGGTGGTTTATATATAGAATAACAGATACCCGGGAGTGAGTTACAGACTGGAATCTAATCGAGGGGTTCAGGGTGGTTTATATATAGAATAACAGATACCCGGGAGTGAGTTACAGACTGGAATCTAATCGAGAGGTTCGGGGTGGTTTATATATAGAATAACAGATACCCGGGAGTGAGTTACAGACTGGAATCTAATCGAGAGGTTCAGGGTGGTTTATATGTAGAATAACAGATACCCGGGAGTGAGTTACAGACTGGAATCTAATCGAAGGGTTCAGGGTGGTTTATATATAGAATAACAGATATCCGGGAGTGAGTTACAGACTGGAATCTAATCGAGGGGTTGGGGTGGTTTATATATAGAATAACAGATATCCGGGAGTGAGTTACAGACTGGAATCTAATCGAGGGGTTCAGGGTGGTTTATATATAGAATAACAGATATCCGGGAGTGAGTTACAGACTGGAATCTAATCGAGGGGTTCCGGGTGGTTTATATATAGAATAACAGATACCCGGGAGTGAGTTACAGACTGGAATCTAATCGAGGGGTTCGGGATGGTTTATATATAGAATAACAGATACCCGGGAGTGAGTTACAGACTGGAATCTAATCGAGGGGTTCGGGGTGGTTTATATATAGAATAACAGATACCCGGGAGAGAGTTACAGACTGGAATCTAATCGAGGGGTTCGGTGTGGTTTATATATAGAATAACAGATACCCGGGAGTGAGTTACAGACTGGAATCTAATCGAGGGGTTCAGGGTGGTTTATATACAGAATAACAGATACCCGGGAGTGAGTTACAGACTGGAATCTAATCGAGGGGTTCGGTGTGGTTTATATATAGAATAACAGATACCCGGGAGTGAGTTACAGACTGGAATCTAATCGAGGGGTTCAGGGTGGTTTATATATAGAATAACAGATACCCGGCAGTGAGTTACAGACTGGAATCTAATCGAGGGGTTCGGGGTGGTTTATATATAGAATAACAGATACCCGGGAGTGAGTTACAGACTGGAATCTAATCGAGGGGTTCGGGGTGGTTTATATACAGAATAACAGATACCCGGGAGTGAGTTACAGACTGGAATCTAATCGAGGGGTTCGGGGTGGTTTATATACAGAATAACAGATACCCGGGAGTGAGTTACAGACTGGAATCTAATCGAGGGGTTCGGGGGGGTTTATATATAGAATAACAGATACCCGGGAGTGAGTTACAGACTGGTATCTAATCGAGAGGTTCGGGGTGGTTTATATATAGAATAACAGATACCCGGGAGTGAGTTACAGACTGGAATCTAATCGAGGGGTTCGGGGTGGTTTATATATAGAATAACAGATACCCGGGAGTGAGTTACAGACTGGAATCTAATCGAGGGGTTCGGGGTGGTTTATATACAGAATAACAGATACCCGGGAGTGAGTTACAGACTGGAATCTAATCGAGGGGTTCGGGGTGGTTTATATACAGAATAACAGATACCCGGGAGTGAGTTACAGACTGGAATCTAATCGAGGGGTTCAGGGTGGTTTATATACAGAATAACAGATACCTGGGAGTGAGTTACAGACTGGAATCTAATCGAGGTGTTCAGGGTGGTTTATATATAGAATAACAGATACCCGGGAGTGAGTTACAGACTGGAATCTAATCGAGGGGTTCGGGGTGGTTTATATACAGAATTACAGATACACGGGAGTGAGTTACAGACTGGAATCTAATCGAGGGGTTCAGGGTGGTTTATATATAGAATAACAGATACCCGGGAGTGAGTTACAGTCTGGAATCTAATCGAGGGGTTCGGGGTGGTTTATATATAGAATAACAGATACCCGGGAGTGAGTTACAGACTGGAATCTAATCGAGGGGTTCAGGGTGGTTTATATATAGAATAACAGATACCCGGGAGTGAGTTACAGTCTGGAATCTAATCGAGGGGTTCGGGGTGGTTTATATATAGAATAACAGATACCCGGGAGTGAGTTACAGACTGGAATCTAATCGAGGGGTTCGGGGTGGTTTATATATAGAATAACAGATACCCGGGAGTGAGTTACAGACTGGAATCTAATCGAGGGGTTCGGGGTGGTTTATATATAGAATAACAGATACCCGGGAGTGAGTTACAGACTGGAATCTAATCGAGGGGTTCGGGGTGGTTTATATATAGAATAACAGATACCCGGGAGTGAGTTACAGACTGGAATCTAATCGAGGGGTTCGGGGTGGTTTATATATAGAATAACAGATACCCGGGAGTGAGTTACAGACTGGAATCTAATCGAGGGGTTCAGGGTGGATTATATATAGAATAACAGATACCCGGGAGTGAGTTACAGACTGGAATCGAATCGAGGGGTTCAGGATGGTTTATATATAGAATAACAGATACCCGGGAGTGAGTTACAGACTGGAATCTAATCGAGGGGTTCAGGATGGTTTATATATAGAATAACAGATACCCGGGAGTGAGTTACAGACTGGAATCTAATCGAGGGGTTCAGGGTGGTTTATATATAGAATAACAGATACCCGGGAGTGAGTTACAGACTGGAATCTAATCGAGGGGTTCGGGGTGGTTTATATACAGAATAACAGATACCCGGGAGTGAGTTACAGACTGGAATCTAATCGAGGTGTTCGGGATGGTTTATATATAGAATAACAGATACCCGGGAGTGAGTTACAGACTGGAATCTAATCGAGGGGTTCGGGGTGGTTTATATATAGAATAACAGATACCCGGGAGTGAGTTACAGACTGGAATCTAATCGAGGGGTTCGGGGTGGTTTATATGTAAAATAACAGACACCCAGGAGTGAGTTACAGACTGGAATCTAATCGAGGGGTTCAGGGTGGTTTATATATAGAATAACAGATACCCGGGAGTGAGTTACAGACTGGAATCTAATCGAGGGGTTCGGGGTGGTTTATATATAGAATAACAGATACCCGGGAGTGAGTTACAGACTGGAATCTAATCGAGGGGTTCAGGGTGGATTATATATAGAATAACAGATACCCGGGAGTGAGTTACAGACTGGAATCTAATCGAGGGGTTCAGGATGGTTTATATATAGAATAACAGATACCCGGGAGTGAGTTACAGACTGGAATCTAATCGAGGGGTTCAGGATGGTTTATATATAGAATAACAGATACCCGGGAGTGAGTTACAGACTGGAATCTAATCGAGGGGTTCAGGGTGGTTTATATATAGAATAACAGATACCCGGGAGTGAGTTACAGACTGGAATCTAATCGAGGGGTTCGGGGTGGTTTATATATAGAATAACAGATACCCGGGAGTGAGTTACAGACTGGAATCTAATCGAGGTGTTCGGGATGGTTTATATATAGAATAACAGATACCCGGGAGTGAGTTACAGACTGGAATCTAATCGAGGGGTTCGGGGTGGTTTATATATAGAATAACAGATACCCGGGAGTGAGTTACAGACTGGAATCTAATCGAGGGGTTCGGGGTGGTTTATATATAGAATAACAGACACCCGGGAGTGAGTTACAGACTGGAATCTAATCGAGGGGTTCAGGGTGGTTTATATATAGAATAACAGATACCCGGGTGTGAGTTACAGACTGGAATCTAATCGAGGGGTTCGGGGTGGTTTATATATAGAATAACAGATACCCGGGAGTGAGTTACAGACTGGAATCTAATCGAGGGGTTCGGGGTGGTTTATATATAGAATAACAGATACCCGGGAGTGAGTTACAGACTGGAATCTAATCGAGGGGTTCGGGGTGGTTTATATATAGAATAACAGATACCCGGGAGTGAGTTACAGACTGGAATCTAATCGAGGGATTCGGGGTGGTTTATATATAGAATAACAGATACCCGGGAGTGAGTTACAGACTGGAATCTAATCGAGGGGTTCGGGGTGGTTTATATACAGAATAACAGATACCCGGGAGTGAGTTACAGACTGGAATCTAATCGAGGGGTTCGGGGTGGTTTATGTATAGAATAACAGATACCCGGGAGTGAGTTACAGACTGGAATCTAATCGAGGGGTTCGGGGTGGTTTATATATAGAATAACAGATACCCGGGAGTGAGTTACAGACTGGAATCTAATCGAGGGGTTCGGGGTGGTTTATATATAGAATAACAGATACCCGGGAGTGAGTTACAGACTGGAATCTAATCGAGGGGTTCGGGGTGGTTTATATATAGAATAACAGATACCCGGGAGTGAGTTACAGACTGGAATCTAATCGAGGGGTTCGGGGTGGTTTATATATAGAATAACAGATACCCGGCAGTGAGTTACAGACTGGAATCTAATCGAGGGGTTCGGGGTGGTTTATATATAGAATAACAGATACCCGGGAGTGAGTTACAGACTGGAATCTAATCGAGGGGTTCGGGGTGGTTTATATATAGAATAACAGATACCCGGGAGTGAGTTACAGACTGGAATCTAATCGAGAGGTTCGGGGTGGTTTATATATAGAATAACAGATACCCGGGAGTGAGTTACAGACTGGAATCTAATCGAGAGGTTCGGGGTGGTTTATATATAGAATAACAGATACCCGGGAGTGAGTTACAGACTGGAATCTAATCGAGGGGTTCGGGGTGTTTATATATAGAATAACAGATACCCGGGAGTGAGTTACAGACTGGAATCTAATCGAGGGGTTCGGGGTGTTTATATATAGAATAACAGATACCCGGGAGTGAGTTACAGACTGGAATCTAATCGAGGGATTCGGGGTGGTTTATATATAGAATAACAGATACCCGGGAGAGAGTTACAGACTGGAATCTAATCGAGGGGTTCGGGGTGGTTTATATACAGAATAACAGATACCCGGGAGTGAGTTACAGACTGGAATCTAATCGAGGGGTTCGGGGTGGTTTATATACAGAATAACAGATACCCGGGAGTGAGTTACAGACTGGAATCTAATCGAGGGGTTCGGGGTGGTTTATATATAGAATAACAGATACCCGGGAGTGAGTTACAGACTGGAATCTAATCGAGGGGTTCGGGGTGGTTTATATATAGAATTACAGATACCCGGGAGTGAGTTACAGACTGGAATCTAATCGAGGGGTTCAGGGTGGTTTATATATAGAATAACAGATACCCGGGAGTGAGTTACAGACTGGAATCTAATCGAGGGGTTCGGGATGGTTTATATATAGAATAACAGATACCCGGGAGTGAGTTACAGACTGGAATCTAATCGAGGGGTTCGGGGTGGTTTATATATAGAATAACAGATACCCGGGAGTGAGTTACAGACTGGAATCTAATCGAGGTGTTCAGGGTGGTTTATATATAGAATAACAGATACCCGGGAGTGAGTTACAGACTGGAATCTAATCGAGGGGTTCGGGGTGGTTTATATATAGAATAACAGATACCCGGGAGTGAGTTACAGACTGGAATCTAATCGAGGGGTTCAGGGTGGTTTATATATAGAATAACAGATACCCGGGAGTGAGTTACAGACTGGAATCTAATCGAGGGGTTCGGGATGGTTTATATATAGAATAACAGATACCCGGGAGTGAGTTACAGACTGGAATCTAATCGAGGGGTTCGGGGTGGTTTATATATAGAATAACAGATACCCGGGAGTGAGTTACAGACTGGAATCTAATCGAGGGGTTCGGGGTGGTTTATATATAGAATAACAGATACCCGGGAGTGAGTTACAGACTGGAATCTAATCGAGGGGTTCGGGGTGGTTTATATATAGAGTAACAGATACCCGGGAGTGAGTTACAGACTGGAATCTAATCGAGGGGTTCGGGGTGGTTTATATAGAGAATAACAGATACGCGGGAGTGAGTTACAGACTAGAATCTAATCGAGGGGTTCGGGGTGGTTTATATAAAGAATAACAGATACCCGGGAGTGAGTTACAGACTGGAATCTAATCGAGGGGTTCGGGGGGTTTATATATAGAATAACAGATACCCGGGAGTGAGTTACAGACTGGAATCTAATCGAGGGGTTCGGGGTGGTTTATATATAGAATAACAGATACCCGGGAGTGAGTTACAGACTGGAATCTAATCGAGGGGTTCGGGGTGGTTTATATATAGAATAACAGATACCCGGGAGTGAGTTACAGACTAGAATCTAATCGAGGGGTTCGGGGTGGTTTATATATAGAATAACAGATACCCGGGAGTGAGTTACAGACTGGAATCTAATCGAGGGGTTCGGGGTGGTTTATATATAGAATAACAGATACCCGGGAGTGAGTTACAGACTGGAATCTAATCGAGGTGTTAAGGTGGTTTCTTTATAGAATAACAGACACCCGGGAGTGAGTTACAGACTGGAATCTAATCGAGGGGTTCGGGGGGGGTTTATATATAGAATAACAGATAACCGGGAGTGAGTTACAGACTGGAATCTAATCGAGGGGTTCGGGGTGGTTTATATATAGAATAACAGATACCCGGGAGTGAGTTACAGACTGGAATCTAATCGAGAGGTTCAGGGTGGTTTATATACAGAATAACAGATACCCGGGAGTGAGTTACAGACTGGAATCTAATCGAGGGGTTCGGGGTGGTTTATATATAGAATAACAGATACCCGGGAGTGAGTTACAGACTGGAATCTAATCGAGGGGTTCGGGGTGGTTTATATATAGAATAACAGATACCCGGGAGTGAGTTACAGACTGGAATCTAATCGAGGGGTTCAGGGTGGTTTATATATAGAATAACAGATACCCGGGAGTGAGTTACAGACTGGAATCTAATCGAGGTGTTCGGGGTGGTTTCTTTATAGAATAACAGACACCCGGGAGTGAGTTACAGACTGGAATCTAATCGAGGGGTTCAGGGTGGGTTATATATAGAATAACAGATACCCAGGAGTGAGTTACAGACTGGAATCTAATCGAGGGGTTCGGGCTGGTTTATATACAGAATAACAGATACCCGGGAGTGAGTTACAGACTGGAATCTAATCGAGGGGTTCGGCGTGGTTTATATATAGAATAACAGATACCCGGGAGTGAGTTACAGACTGGAATCTAATCGAGGGGTTCGGGGTGGTTTATATATAGAATAACAGATACCCGGGAGTGAGTTACAGACTGGAATCTAATTGAGGGGTTCGGGGTGGTTTATATACAGAATAACAGATACCCGGGAGTGAGTTACAGACTGGAATCTAATCGAGGGGTTCGGGGTGGTTTCTATATAGAATAACAGATACCCGGGAGTGAGTTACCGACTGGAATCTAATCGAGGGGTTCGGGGTGGTTTATATATAGAATAACAGATACCCGGGAGTGAGTTACAGACTGGAATCTAATCGAGGGGTTCGGGGTGGTTTATATATAGAATAACAGATACCCGGGAGCGAATTACAGACTGGAATCTAATCGAGGGGTTCGGGGTGGTTTATATATAGAATAACAGATACCCGGGAGTGAGTTACAGACTGGAATCTAATCGAGGGGTTCGGGGTGGTTTATATATAGAATAACAGATACCCGGGAGTGAGTTACAGACTGGAATCTAATCGAGGGGTTCGGGGTGGTTTATATATAGAATAACAGATACCCGGGAGTGAGTTACAGACTGGAATCTAATCGAGGGGTTCGGGGTGGTTTATATATAGAATAACAGACACCCGGGAGTGAGTTACAGACTGGAATCTAATCGAGGGGTTCAGGGTGGTTTATATATAGAATAACAGATACCCGGGTGTGAGTTACAGACTGGAATCTAATCGAGGGGTTCGGGGTGGTTTATATATAGAATAACAGATACCCGGGAGTGAGTTACAGACTGGAATCTAATTGAGGGGTTCGGGGTGGTTTATATATAGAATAACAGATACCTGGGAGTGAGTTACAGACTGGAATCTAATCGAGGGGTTCGGGGTGGTTTATATATAGAATAACAGATACCCGGGAGTGAGTTACAGACTGGAATCTAATCGAGGGGTTTGGGGTGGTTTATATATAGAATAACAGATACCCGGGAGTGAGTTACAGACTGGAATCTAATCGAGGGGTTCAGGGTGGTTTATATATAGAATAACAGATACCCGGGAGTGAGTTACAGACTGGAATCTAATCGAGGGGTGCAGGGTGGTTTATATATAGAATAACAGATACCCGGGAGTGAGTTACAGACTGGAATCTAATCGAGGGGTTCGGGGTGGTTTATATATAGAATAACAGATACCCGGGAGTGAGTTACAGACTGGAATCTAATCGAGGGGTTCAGGGTGGTTTATATATAGAATAACAGATACCCGGGAGTGAGTTACAGACTGGAATCTAATCGAGGGGTTCGGGGTGGTTTATATATAGAATAACAGATACCCGGGAGTGAGTTACAGACTGGAATCTAATCGAGGGGTTCCGGCTGGTTTATATATAGAATAACAGATACCCGGGAGTGAGTTACAGACTGGAATCTAATCGAGAGCTTCGGGGTGGTTTATATATAGAATAACAGGTACCCGGGAGTGAGTTACAGACTGGAATCTAATCGAGGGGTTCGGGGGGGTTTATATATAGAATAACAGATACCCGGGAGTGAGTTACAGACTGGAATCTAATCGAGGGGTTCGGGGTGGTTTATATACAGAATAACAGATAACCGGGAGTGAGTTACAGACTGGAATCTAATCGAGGGGTTCGGGGGGGTTTATATATAGAATAACAGATACCCGGGAGTGAGTTACAGACTGGAATCTAATCGAGGGGTTAGGGGTGGTTTATATATAGAATAACAGATACCCGGGAGTGAGTTACAGACTGGAATCTAATCGAGAGGTTCGGGGTGGTTTATATATAGAATAACAGATACCCGGGAGTGAGTTACAGACTGGAATCTAATCGAGGGGTTCGGGGTGTTTATATATAGAATAACAGATACCCGGGAGTGAGTTACAGACTGGAATCTAATCGAGTGGTCCAGGGTGGTTTATATACAGAATAACAGATACCCGGGAGTGAGTTACAGACTGGAATCTAATCGAGAGGTTCAGGGTGGTTTATATATAGAATAACAGATACCCGGGAGTGAGTTACAGACTGGAATCTAATCGAGGGGTTCGGGGAGTTTATATATAGAATAACAGATACCCGGGAGTGAGTTACAGACTGGAATCTAATCGAGGGGTTCGGGGTGGTTTATATATAGAATAACAGATACCCGGGAGTGAGTTACAGTCTGGAATCTAATCGAGGGATTCAGGGTGGTTTATATATAGAATAACAGATACCCGGGAGTGAGTTACAGACTGGAATCTAATCGAGGGGTTCGGGGTGGTTTATATATAGAATAACAGATACCCGGGAGTGAGTTACAGACTGGAATCTAATCGAGGGGTTCGGGGTGGTTTATATATAGAATAACAGATACCCGGGAGTGAGTTACAGACTGGAATCTAATCGAGGGGTTCGGGGTGGTTTATATATAGAATAACAGATACCCGGGAGTGAGTTACAGACTGGAATCTAATCGAGGGGTTCGGGATGGTTTATATATAGAATAACAGATACCCGGGAGTGAGTTACAGACTGGAATCTAATCGAGGGGTTCGGGGTGGTTTATATATAGAATAACAGATACCCGGGGGTGAGTTACAGACTGGAATCTAATCGAGGGGTTCGGGGGGGTTTATATATAGAATAACAGATACCCGGGAGTGAGTTACAGACTGGAATCTAATCGAGGGGTTCGGGGTGGTTTATATACAGAATAACAGACTCCCGGGAGTGAGTTACAGACTGGAATCTAATCGAGGGGTTCGGGGTGGTTTATATAGAGAATAACAGATACCCGGGTGTGAGTTACAGACTGGAATCTAATCGAGGGGTTCGGGGTGGTTTATATATAGAATAACAGACTCCCGGGAGTGAGTTACAGACTGGAATCTAATCGAGGGGTTCAGGGTGGTTTATATATAGAATAACAGATACCCGGGAGTGAGTTACAGACTGGAATCTAATCGAGGGGTTCGGGGTGGTTTATATACAGAATAACAGATACCCGGGAGTGAGTTACAGACTGGAATCTAATCGAGGGGTTCGGGGTGGTTTATATATAGAATAACAGATACCCGGGAGTGAGTTACAGACTGGAATCTAATCGAGGGGTTCGGGGTGGTTTATATATAGAATAACAGATACCCGGGAGTGAGTTACAGACTGGAATCTAATCGAGGGGTTCGGGGTGGTTTATATATAGAATAACAGATACCCGGGAGTGAGTTACAGACTGGAATCTAATCGAGGGGTTCGGGGTGGTTTATGTACAGAATAACAGACACCCGGGAGTGAGTTACAGACTGGAATCTAATCGAGGGGTTCGGGGTGGTTTATATATAGAATAACAGATACCCGGGAGTGAGTTACAGACTGGAATCTAATCGAGGGGTTCGGGGTGGTTTATATATAGAATAACAGATACCCGGGAGTGAGTTACAGACTGGAATCTAATCGAGGGGTTCAGGGTGGTTTATATATAGAATAACAGATACCCGGGAGTGAGTTACAGACTGGAATCTAATCGAGGGGTTCGGGGTGGTTTATATATAGAATAACAGATACCCGGGAGTGAGTTACAGACTGGAATCTAATCGAGGGGTTCGGGGTGGTTTATATATAGAATAACAGATACCCGGGAGTGAGTTACTGATTGGAATCTAATCGAGGGGTTCGGGGTGGTTTATATATAGAATAACAGATACCCGGGAGTGAGTTACAGACTGGAATCTAATCGAGGGGTTCGGGGTGGTTTATATATAGAATAACAGATACCCGGGAGTGAGTTACTGACTGGAATCTAATCGAGGGGTTCGGGGTGGTTTATGTATAGAATAACAGATACCCGGGAGTGAGTTACAGACTGGAATCTAATCGAGGGGTTCGGGGTGTATAGAATAACAGATACCCGGGAGTTACAGACTGGAATCTAATCGAGGGGTTCAGGGTGTGTAGAATAACAGATGACTGGGCGTGTGGATTACTGAACCGGTTGTGGAGAGGGTTGACAGTGTGGATAAGTTCCCTTGTTAATAATCTCACCCTGTTTGTGCGAATTTCTAACTCCTCCAGAATTGTGGACATCTCTGAAGTATGTTTGGGGCAAAGAGCCTGTTATAGTTGCAGCGATCGGAATTGGGTCAATGGGTAAGTACAGAACGAGAGAGACAGAGCGAGGAAGGGAGAGCGTGAGAGAGACAGTGTGTGAGAGAGAGACAGTGTGTGAGAGAGAGACAGTGTGTGAGAGAGAGACAGTGTGTGAGAGAGAGACAGTGTGTGAGAGAGACAGTGTGTGAGAGAGAGAGAGGGAGCGTGTGAGAGAGACAGAGAGAGGGAGGAAGAGCGTGTCAGAGAGAGAGGGAGGGTGTGAGAGAGACAGTGTGTGAGAGAGACAGTGTGTGAGAGAGACAGAGAGAGGGAGGGTGTGAGAGAGAGACAGAGAGAGTCAGTGTGTGAGAGAGAGAGGGAGCGTGTCAGAGAGACAGAGAGGAAGGGAGAGCGTGTCAGAGAGAGAGAGATAGAGAGAGTGTGTGAGAGAGAGGGCGAGCGTGTGAGAGGGGGCGAGCGTGTGAGAGAGAGGAAGCGTGTGTGAGAGAGAGAGCGTGTGTGCGAGAGGGAGCGTGTGTGCGAGAGGGAGCGTGTGTGCGAGAGGGAGCGTGTGTGCGAGAGGGAGCGTGTGTGCGAGAGGGAGCGTGTGTGCGAGAGGGAGCGTGTGTGCGAGAGGGAGCGTGTGTGCGAGAGGGCGCGTGTGTGCGAGAGGGCGCGTGTGTGCGAGAGGGAGCGTGTGTGCGAGAGGGAGCGTGTGTGCGAGAGGGAGCGTGTGTGCGAGAGGGAGCGTGTGTGCGAGAGGGAGCGTGTGTGCGAGAGGGAGCGTGTGAGAGAGAGGGAGCGTGTGAGAGAGAGGGAGCGTGTGTGCGAGAGGGAGCGTGTGTGCGAGAGGGAGCGTGTGTGCGAGAGGGAGCGTGTGTGCGAGAGGGAGCGTGTGTGCGAGAGGGAGCGTGTGTGCGAGAGGGAGCGTGCGAGAGAGAGGGGGCTTGTGTGAGAGAGAGAGGGGGCGTGTGAGAGAGAGAGGGATAGTGTGAGAGAGAGGCAGCGTGTGAGAGAGAGGGGGCGTGTGAGAGAGAGGGAGCGTGTGAGAGAGAGAGGGGGCGTGTGAGAGAGAGAGGGGGCGTGTGAGAGAGAGAGGGGGCGTGTGAGAGAGAGAGGGGGCGTGTGTGAGAGAGAGGGGGCGTGTGTGAGAGAGAGGGAGCGTGTGTGAGAGAGAGGGAGCGTGTGTGAGAGAGAGGGAGCGTGTGTGAGAGAGAGGGAGCGTGTGTGAGAGAGAGGGAGCGTGTGTGAGAGAGAGGGAGCGTGTGTGAGAGAGAGGGAGCGTGTGTGAGAGAGAGGGAGCGTGTGTGAGAGAGAGGGAGCGTGTGTGAGAGAGAGGGAGCGTGTGTGAGAGAGAGGGAGCGTGTGTGAGAGAGAGGGAGCGTGTGTGAGAGAGAGGGAGCGTGTGTGAGAGAGAGGGAGCGTGTGTGAGAGAGAGGGAGCGAGTGTGAGAGAGAGGGAGCGTGTGTGAGAGAGAGGGAGCGTGTGTGAGAGAGAGGGAGCGTGTGTGAGAGAGAGGGAGCGTGTGTGAGAGAGAGGGAGCGTGTGAGAGAGAGGGGGCGTGTGAGAGTGAGGGGGCGTGTGAGAGAGAGAGGGATAGTGTGAGAGAGAGAGGGATAGTGTGAGAGAGAGAGCTTGCCTGTCAGAGGGAGAGAGGAAGAGAGTGTGTGAGAGAGAGGGAGCGAGCGTGTGAGGGGGAGCGAGCGAGCGTCACAGAACGATGGAGCGTGACAGAGTCGAGCGCGACAGGGAGAGTGGGAGAGCGAAAGAGAGTGAGACGGGCGTGAGAGAGGGTGATAGATCGGGGGGCAGAGGGAGCAGAGAGAGAGCGCACGGGAGAGGGAGCAGAGAGAGAGAGCGCACGGGAGAGGGAGCAGAGAGAGAGCGCACGGGAGAGGGAGCAGAGAGAGAGAGTGCACGGGAGAGGGAGCAGAGAGAGCGCACGGGAGAGGGAGCAGAGAGAGAGCACGGGAGAGGGAGCAGAGAGAGAGAGTGCACGGGAGAGGGAGCAGAGAGAGAGAGCACGGGAGAGGGAGCAGAGAGAGAGCACGGGAGAGGGAGCAGAGAGAGAGAGCACGGGAGAGGGAGCAGAGAGAGAGCGCACGGGAGAGGGAGCAGAGAGAGAGAGCACGGGAGAGGGAGCAGAGAGAGAGCACGGGAGAGGGAGCAGAGAGAGAGCGCACGGGAGAGGGAGCAGAGAGAGAGAGAGCACGGGAGAGGGAGCAGAGAGAGAGCACGGGAGAGGGAGCAGAGAGAGAGAGCACGGGAGAGGGAGCAGAGAGAGAGAGCGCACGGGAGAGGGAGCAGAGAGAGAGCACGGGAGAGGGAGCAGAGAGAGAGAGCGCACGGGAGAGGGAGCAGAGAGAGAGCACGGGAGAGGGAGCAGAGAGAGAGAGCGCACGGGAGAGGGAGCAGAGAGAGAGCACGGGAGAGGGAGCAGAGAGAGAGAGCGCACGGGAGAGGGAGCAGAGAGAGAGCACGGGAGAGGGAGCAGAGAGAGAGCGCGCACGGGAGAGGGAGCAGAGAGAGAGCGCACGGGAGAGGGAGCAGAGAGAGAGCGCGGGAGAGGGAGCAGAGAGAGAGCACGGGAGAGGGAGCAGAGAGAGAGAGCGCGCGGGAGAGGGAGCAGAGAGAGAGAGAGCACGGGAGAGGGAGCAGAGAGAGAGAGAGCACGGGAGAGGGAGCAGAGAGAGAGAGAGCACGGGAGAGGGAGCAGAGATAGAGCACGGGAGAGGGAGCAGAGAGAGAGAGCACGGGAGAGGGAGCAGAGAGAGAGAGAGCACGGGAGAGGGAGCAGAGAGAGAGCACGGGAGAGGGAGCAGAGAGAGAGAGCACGGGAGAGGGAGCAGAGAGAGCGCACGGGAGCGGGAGCAGAGAGAGAGCGCACGGGAGAGGGAGCAGAGAGAGAGAGCGCACGGGAGAGGGAGCAGAGAGAGAGCACGGGAGAGGGAGCAGAGAGAGAGCACGGGAGAGGGAGCAGAGAGAGAGCACGGGAGAGGGAGCAGAGAGAGAGCACGGGAGAGGGAGCAGAGAGAGAGAGAGCACGGGAGAGGGAGCAGAGAGAGAGAGCACGGGAGAGGGAGCAGAGAGAGAGCACGGGAGAGGGAGCAGAGAGAGAGCACGGGAGAGGGAGCAGAGAGAGAGCGCTGTGGAGAGGGAGCAGAGAGAGAGCACGGGAGAGGGAGCAGAGAGAGAGTGCGCACGGGAGAGGGAGCAGAGAGAGAGAGCACGGGAGAGGGAGCAGAGAGAGAGCGCACGGGAGAGGGAGCAGAGAGAGAGAGCACGGGAGAGGGAGCAGAGAGAGAGAGCGCACGGGAGAGGGAGCAGAGAGAGAGAGCGCACGGGAGAGGGAGCAGAGAGAGAGAGCGCACGGGAGAGGGAGCAGAGAGAGAGCACGGGAGAGGGAGCAGAGAGAGAGCGCAGTGGAGAGGGAGCAGAGAGAGAGAGAGCACGGGAGAGGGAGCAGAGAGAGAGCGCACGGGAGAGGGAGCAGAGAGAGAGAGAGCGCACGGGAGAGGGAGCAGAGAGAGAGCACGGGAGAGGGAGCAGAGAGAGAGCGCACGGGAGAGGGAGCAGAGAGAGAGAGCACGGGAGAGGGAGCAGAGAGAGAGCACGGGAGAGGGAGCAGATAGAGAGCGCACGGGAGAGGGAGCAGATAGAGAGCGCACGGGAGAGGGAGCAGAGAGAGAGCGCACGTGAGAGGGAGCAGAGAGAGAGAGCACGGGAGAGGGAGCAGAGAGAGAGAGAGCACGGGAGAGGGAGCAGATAGAGAGCACGGGAGAGGGAGCAGAGAGAGAGAGCACGGGAGAGGGAGCAGAGAGAGAGCGCACGGGAGAGGGAGCAGAGAGAGAGAGAGCACGGGAGAGGGAGCAGAGAGAGAGAGAGCACGGGAGAGGGAGCAGAGAGAGAGAGCGCACGGGAGAGGGAGCACAGAGAGAGAGCACGGGAGAGGGAGCAGAGAGAGAGAGAGCACGGGAGAGGGAGCACAGAGAGAGAGCACGGGAGAGGGAGCAGAGAGAGAGCACGGGAGAGGGAGCACAGAGAGAGCGCACGGGAGAGGGAGCACAGAGAGAGCACGGGAGAGGGAGCACAGAGAGCGCGCACGGGAGAGAAAGCAGAGAGAGAGCGCACGGGAGAGGGAGCAGAGAGAGAGAGCACGGGAGAGGGAGCAGAGAGAGAGAGCGCACGGGAGAGGGAGCAGAGAGAGAGAGCACGGGAGAGGGAGCAGAGAGAGAGAGCGCACGGGAGAGGGAGCAGAGAGAGAGCGCACGGGAGAGGGAGCAGAGAGAGAGCGCGCACGGGAAAGGGAGCAGAGAGAGAGAGCGCACGGGAAAGGGAGCAGAGAGAGAGAGAGAGCACGGGAGAGGGAGCAGAGAGAGAGCGCAGTGGAGAGGGAGCAGAGAGAGAGAGCACGGGAGAGGGAGCAGAGAGAGAGCAGAGAGAGAGAGCGCAGTGGAGAGGGAGCAGAGAGAGCGCACGGGAGAGGGAGCAGAGAGAGAGAGCACGGGAGAGGGAGCAGAGAGAGAGAGAGCACGGGAGAGGGAGCAGAGAGAGAGAGCACGGGAGAGGGAGCAGAGAGAGCACGGGAGAGGGAGCACAGAGAGAGAGCACGGGAGAGGGAGCAGAGAGAGCACGGGAGAGGGAGCACAGAGAGAGAGCACGGGAGAGGGAGCAGAGCGAGAGCGCAGTGGAGGGGGAGCAGAGAGAGAGCACGGGAGAGGGAGCAGAGAGAGAGCGCAGTGGAGAGAGAGCACGGGAGAGGGAGCAGAGCGAGAGCGCAGTGGAGGGGGAGCAGAGAGAGAGCGCAGTGGAGAGGGAGCAGAGAGAGAGCACGGGAGAGGGAGCAGAGAGAGAGCGCAGTGGAGAGGGAGCACGGGAGAGGGAGCAGAGAGAGAGCACGGGAGAGGGAGCAGAGAGAGAGCGCAGTGGAGAGGGAGCAGAGAGAGAGCACGGGAGAGGGAGCAGAGAGAGAGCGCAGTGGAGAGGGAGCAGAGAGAGAGCACGGGAGAGGGAGCAGAGAGAGAGCGCAGTGGAGAGGGAGCAGAGAGAGAGCACGGGAGAGGGAGCAGAGAGAGAGCACGGGAGAGGGAGCAGAGAGAGAGCGCAGTGGAGAGGGAGCACGGGAGAGGGAGCAGAGAGAGCGCGGTGGAGAGGGAGCAGAGAGAGCGCAGTGGAGAGGGAGCAGAGAGAGCGCGGTGTTTGACGATAACTTTGCTTTCCGCCCCCAGCCTTACTCCTGGCCGGATTTAGCCCCATGGCCGGGGTCCAAGCCAAAATGAACCAGGCCGTTCCGTATAATTACCCAGGTACGGACTGTGTCATAGGTTACCCCCTCACCGTGACCCTCGGATATACCCCACACCCCTCACCGTGACCCTCGGATATACCCCCCACCCCCTCACCGTGACCCTCGGATATACCCCACACCCCCTCACCGTGACCCTCGGATATACCCCACACCCCCTCACCGTGACCCTCGGATATACCCCACACCCCCTCACCGTGACCCTCGGGTATACCCCACACCCCCTCACCGTGACCCTCGGATATACCCCACACCCCTCACCGTGACCCTCGGATATACCCCACACCCCTCACCGTGACCCTCGGATATACCCCACACCCCTCACCGTGACCCTCGGATATACCCCACACCCCTCACCGTGACCCTCGGATATACCCCACACCCCTCACCGTGACCCTCGGATATACCCCACACCCCTCACCGTGACCCTCGGATATACCCCACACCCCTCACCGTGACCCTCGGATATACCCCACACCCCTCACCGTGACCCTCGGATACACCCCACACCCGTCACAGTGACCCTCGGATATACCCCACACCCCTCACCGTGACCCTCGGACATACCCCACACCCGTCACCGTGACCCACGGATATACCCCACACCCCTCACCGTGACCCTCGGATATACCCCACACCCCCTCACCGTGACCCTCGGATATACACCACACCCCTCACCGTGACCCTCGGATATACCCCACACCCCTCACCGTGACCCTCGGATATACCCCACACCCCTCACCGTGACCCTCGGATACACCCCACACCCGTCACCGTGACCCTCGGATATACCCCACACCCCTCACCGTGACCCTCGGACATACCCCACACCCGTCACCGTGACCCACGGATATACACCACACCCCTCACCGTGACCCTCGCATATACCCCACACCCCCTCACCGTGACCCTCGGATATACCCCACACCCCTCACCGTGACCCTCGGATATACCCCACACCCCCTCACCGTGACCCTCGGATATACCCCACACCCCTCACCGTGACCCTCGGATATACCCCACACCCCTCACCGTGACCCTCGGATATACCCCACACCCGTCACCGTGACCCTCGGATATACCCCACACCCCTCACCGTGACCCTCGGACATACCCCACACCCGTCACCGTGACCCACGGATATACCCCACACCCCTCACCGTGACCCTCGGATATACCCCACACCCCCTCACCGTGACCCTCGGATATACCCCACACCCCTCACCGTGACCCTCGGATATACCCCACACCCCTCACCGTGACCCTCGGATATACCCCACACCCCTCACCGTGACCCTCGGATACACCCCACACCCGTCACCGTGACCCTCGGATATACCCCACACCCCTCACCGTGACCCTCGGATATACCCCACACCCGTCACCGTGACCCACGGATATACCCCACACCCCTCACCGTGACCCTCGGATATACCCCACACCCCCTCACCGTGACCCTCGGATATACCCCACACCCCTCACCGTGACCCTCGGATATACCCCACACCCCTCACCGTGACCCTCGGATATACCCCACACCCCTCACCGTGACCCTCGGATATACCCCACACCCCTCACCGTGACCCTCGGATATACCCCACACCCCTCACCGTGACCCTCGGATATACCCCACACCCCTCACCGTGACCCTCGGATATACCCCACACCCCTCACCGTGACCCTCGGATATACCCCACACCCCTCACCGTGACCCTCGGATATACCCCACACCCCTCACCGTGACCCTCGGATACACCCCACACCCCTCACTGTAACACTGATATATCCCACACCCCTCACTGTAACACTGATATATCCCCACACCCCTCACTGTAACTCTGATATACCCCACACCGCTCACTGTAACACTGATATACCCCACACCCCTCACTGTAACACTGATATACCCCACAACCCTCACTGTAACACTGATATACCCCACACTCCTCACTGTAACACTCTGATATATCCCACATCCCTCACTGTAACACTGATATACCCCACACCCCTCACTGTAACACTCTGATATACCCCACACCCCTCACTGTAACACTGATATACCCCACACCCCTCACTGTAACACTGATATATCCCACACCCCTCACTGTAACAGTGATATATCCCACACCCCTCACTGTAACACTGATATATCCCACACCCCTCACTGTAACACTGATATATCCCCACACCCCTCACTGTAACTCTGATATACCCCACACCCCTCACTGTAACACTGATATACCCCACACCCCTCACTGTAACACTCTGATACACCCCACACCCCTCACTGTAACACTGATATATCCCACACCCCTCACTGTAACACTGATATATCCCACACCCCTCACTGTAATACTGATATATCCCACACCCCTCACTGTAACACTGATATATCCCCACACCCCTCACTGTAACACTGATATATCCCACACCCCTCACTGTAACACTGATATACCCCACACCCCTCACTGTAACACTGATATACCCCACACCCCTCACTGTAACACTCTGATATATCCCACACCCCTCACTGTAACACTGATATAACCCACACCCCTCACTGTAACACTGATATACCCCACACCCCTCACTGTAACACTGATATACCCCACACCCCTCACTGTAACACTGATATACCCCACACCCCTCACTGTAACACTGATATACCCACATCCCTCACTGTAACACTCTGATATACCCCACACCCCTCACTGTAACACTGATATACCCCACACCCCTTACTGTAACACTGATATACCCCACACCCCTCACTGTAACACTGATATACCACACACCCCTCACTGTAACACTGATATACCCCACACCCCTCACTGTAACACTGATATATCCCACACCCCTCACTGTAACACTGATATACCCCACACCCCTCACTGTCACACTGATATATCCCACACCCCTCACTGTCACACTGATATACCCCACACCCCTCACTGTAACACTGATATACCCCACACCCCTCACTGTAACACTGATATATCCCACACCCCTCACTGTAACACTGATATACCCCACACCCCTCACTGTAACACTGATATACCCCACAACCCTCACTGTAACACTGATATACCCCACACTCCTCACTGTAACACTCTGATATATCCCACATCCCTCACTGTAACACTGATATACCCCACACCCCTCACTGTAACACTCTGATATACCCCACACCCCTCACTGTAACACTGATATACCCCACACCCCTCACTGTAACACTGATATATCCCACACCCCTCACTGTAACAGTGATATATCCCACACCCCTCACTGTAACACTGATATATCCCACACCCCTCACTGTAACACTGATATATCCCCACACCCCTCACTGTAACTCTGATATACCCCACACCCCTCACTGTAACACTGATATACCCCACACCCCTCACTGTAACACTCTGATACACCCCACACCCCTCACTGTAACACTGATATATCCCACACCCCTCACTGTAACACTGATATATCCCACACCCCTCACTGTAATACTGATATATCCCACACCCCTCACTGTAACACTGATATATCCCCACACCCCTCACTGTAACACTGATATATCCCACACCCCTCACTGTAACACTGATATACCCCACACCCCTCACTGTAACACTGATATACCCCACACCCCTCACTGTAACACTCTGATATATCCCACACCCCTCACTGTAACACTGATATAACCCACACCCCTCACTGTAACACTGATATACCCCACACCCCTCACTGTAACACTGATATACCCCACACCCCTCACTGTAACACTGATATACCCCACACCCCTCACTGTAACACTGATATACCCACATCCCTCACTGTAACACTCTGATATACCCCACACCCCTCACTGTAACACTGATATACCCCACACCCCTTACTGTAACACTGATATACCCCACACCCCTCACTGTAACACTGATATACCACACACCCCTCACTGTAACACTGATATACCCCACACCCCTCACTGTAACACTGATATATCCCACACCCCTCACTGTAACACTGATATACCCCACACCCCTCACTGTCACACTGATATATCCCACACCCCTCACTGTCACACTGATATACCCCACACCCCTCACTGTAACACTGATATACCCCACACCCCTCACTGTAACACTGATATATCCCACACCCCTCACTGTAACACTGATATACTCCACACTCCTCACTGTAACACTGATATATCCCACACCCCTCACTGTCACACTGATATATCCCCACACCCCTCACTGTAACGCTCTGATATACCCCACACCCCTCACTGTAACACTGATATACCCCACACCCCTCACTTTAACACTGATATACCCCACACCCCTCACTGTAACACTGATATACACCACACCCCTCACTGTAACACTCTGATATACCCCACACCCCTCACTGTAACACTGATATACACCACACCCCTCACTGTAACACTGATATACCCCACACCCCTCACTGTAACACTGATATACCCCACACCCCTCACTGTAACACTGATATACACCACACCCCTCACTGTAACACTGATATACCCCACACCCCTCACTGTAACACTGATATACCCCACACCCCTCACTGTAACACTGATATACCCCACACCCCTCACTGTAACACTGATATACAACACACCCCTCACTGTAACACTCTGATATACCCCACACCCCTCACTGTAACACTGATATACACCACACCCCTCACTGTAACACTGATATACCCCACACCCCTCACTGTAACACTGATATATCCCACACCCCTCACTGTAACACTGATATACCCCACACCCCTCACTGTAACACTGATATACCCCACACCCCTCACTGTAACACTCTGATATACCCCACACCCCTCACTGTAACACTGATATACCCCACACCCCTCACTGTAACGCTGATATACCCCACACCCCTCACTGTCACACTGATATATCCCACACCCCTCACTGTAACACTGATATACCCCACACCCCTCACTGTCACACTGATATATTCCACACCCCTCACTGTAACTCTGATATATCCCACACCCCTCACTGTAACACTGATATACCCCACAGCCCTCACTGTAACACTGATATATCCCACACCCCTCACTGTAACACTCTGATATACCCCACACCCCTCACTGTAACACTGATATATCCCACACCCCTCACTGTAACACTGATATACCCCACACCCCTCACTGTAACACTGATATACCCCACACCCCTCACTGTAACACTGATATACCCCACACCCCTCACTGTAACACTGATATACCCCACACCCCTCACTGTAACACTGATATATCCCACACCCCTCACTGTAACACTCTGATATACCCCACACCCCTCACTGTAACACTCTGATATATCCCACACCCCTCACTGTAACACTGATATACCCCACACCCCTCACTGTAACACTGATATACCCCACACCCCTCACTGTAACACTGATATATCCCACACCCCTCACTGTAACACTGATATTCCCCACACCCCTCACTGTAACACTGATATACCCCACACCCCTCACTGTAACACTGATATACCCCACACCCCTCACTGTAACACTGATATTCCCCACATCCCTCACTGTAACACTGATATATCCCACACCCCTCACTGTAACACTGATATACCCCACACCCCTCACTGTAACACTGATATACCCCACACCACTCACTGTAACACTGATATACCCCACACCCCTCACTGTAACACACTGATATACCCCACACCCCTCACTGTAACACTCTGATATACCCCACACCCCTCACTGTAACACTCTGATATATCCCACACCCCTCACTGTAACACTGATATATCCCACACCCCTCACTGTAACACTGATATATCCCACACCCCTCACTGTAACACTCTGATATACCCCACACCCCTCACTGTAACACTGATATACCCCACACCCCTCACTGTAACACTGATATATCCCACACCCCTCACTGTAACACTGATAAACCCCACACCCCTCACTGTAACACTGATATACCCCACACCCCTCACTGTAACACTGATATATCCCACACCCCTCACTGTAACACTCTGATATACCCCACACCCCTCACTGTAACACTCTGATATATCCCACACCCCTCACTGTAACACTCTGATATACCCCACACCCCTCACTGTAACACTGATATACCCACACCCCTCACTGTAACACTGATATATCCCACACCCCTCACTGTAACACTGATATACCCCACACCCCTCACTGTAACACTGATATATCCCACACCCCTCACTGTAACACTCTGATATATCCCACACCCCTCACTGTAACACTCTGATATACCCCACACCCCTCACTGTAACACTGATATACCCACACCCCTCACTGTAACACTGATATATCCCACACCCCTCACTGTAACACTCTGATATACCCCACACCCCTCACTGTAACACTGATATACCCCACACCCCTCACTGTAACACTGACATACCCCACACCCCTCACTGTAACACTGATATACCCCACACCCCTCACTGTAACACTGATATATCCCACACCCCTCACTGTAACACTGATATACCCCACACCCCTCACTGTAACACTGATATACCCCACACCCCTCACTGTAACACTGATATACCCCACACCCCTCACTGTAACACTGATATACCCCACACCCCTCACTGTAACACTGATATACCCCACACCCCTCACTGTAACACTGATATACCCCACACCCCTCACTGTAACACTGATATATCCCACACCCCTCACTGTAACACTGATATACCCCACACCCCTCACTGTAACACTGATATACCCCACACCCCTCACTGTAACACTGATATACCCCACACCCCTCACTGTAACACTGATATATCCCACACCCCTCACTGTAACACTCTGATATACCCCACACCCCTCACTGTAACACTGATATACCCCACACCCCTCACTGTAACACTGATATATCCCACACCCCTCACTGTAACACTGATATACCCCACACCCCTCACTGTAACACTGATATACCCCACACCCCTCACTGTAACACTGATATACCCCACACCCCTCACTGTAACACT
Source organism: Scyliorhinus torazame (assembly GCF_047496885.1). Taxonomy (NCBI): domain Eukaryota; kingdom Metazoa; phylum Chordata; class Chondrichthyes; order Carcharhiniformes; family Scyliorhinidae; genus Scyliorhinus; species Scyliorhinus torazame. Next base: position 72,915 of record NW_027308210.1, read on the forward strand.
GATATACCCCACACCCCTCACTGTAACACTGATATACCCCACACCCCTCACTGTAACACTGATATACCCCACACCCCTCACTGTAACACTGATATATCCCACACCCCTCACTGTAACACTGATATACCCCACACCCCTCACTGTAACACTGATATACCACACACCCCTCACTGTAACACTGATATACCCCACACCCCTCACTGTAACACTGATATATCCCGCACCCCTCACTGTAACACTGATATTCCCCACATCCCTCACTGTAACACTGATATACCCCACACCCCTCACTGTAACACTCTGATATACCCCACACCCCTCACTGTAACACTGATATATCCCACACCCCTCACTGTAACACTCTGATATACCCCACACCCCTCACTGTAACACTGATATACCTCACACCGCTCACTGTAACACTCTGATATACCCCACAACCCTCACTGTAACACTGATATATCCCACACCCCTCACTGTAACACTGATATATCCCACACCCCTCACTGTAACACTCTGATATACCCCACACCCCTCACTGTAACACTGATATACCCCACACCCCTCACTGTAACACTGATATACCCCACACCCCTCACTGTAACACTGATATATCCCACACCCCTCACTGTAACACTGATATACCCCACACCCCTCACTGTAACACTCTGATATATCCCACACCCCTCACTGTAACACTGATATATCCCACACCCCTCACTGTAACACTGATATATCCCACACCCCTCACTGTAACACTGATATACCCCACACCCCTCACTGTAACACTGATATACCCACACCCCTCACTGTAACACTGATATATCCCACACCCCTCACTGTAACACTGATATACCCCACACCCCTCACTGCAAGACTGATATACCCCACACCCCTCACTGTAACACTGATATATCCCACACCCCTCACTATAACACTGATATATCCCACACCCCTAACTGTAACACTGATATACCCCACACCCCTCACTGTAACACTGATATATCCCACACCCCTCACTGTAACACTCTGATATACCCCACACCCCTCACTGTAACACTGATATACCCCAGACCCCTCACTGTAACACTGATATATCCCACATCCCTCACTGTAACACTGATATATCCCACACCCCTCGCTGTAACACACTGATATACCCCACACCCCTCACTGTAACATTGATATATCCCACACCCCTCACTATAACACTGATATATCCCACACCCCTAACTGTAACACTGATATACCCCACACCCCTCACTGTAACACTGATATATCCCACACCCCTCACTGTAACACTCTGATATACCCCACACCCCTCACTGTAACACTGATATACCCCACACCCCTCACTGTAACACTGATATATCCCACACCCCTCACTGTAACACTGATATACCCCACACCCCTCACTGTAACACTGATATACCCCACACCCCTCACTGTAACACTGATATATCCCACACCCCTCACTGTAACACTGATATATCCCACACCCCTCACTGTAACACTGATATATCCCACACCCCTCACTGTAACACTGATATATCCCACACCCCTCACTGTAACACTGATATATCCCACACCCCTCACTGTAACACTGATATATCCCACACCCCTCACTGTAACACTGATATATCCCACACCCCTCACTGTAACACTGATATATCCCACACCCCTCACTGTAACACTCTGATATATCCCACACCCCTCACTGTAACACTCTGATATATCCCACACCCCTCACTGTAACACTGATATACCCAACACCCCTCACTGTAACACTCTGATATACCCCACACCCCTCACTGTAACACTCAGATATACCCCACACCCCTCACTGTAACACTGATATATCCCACACTCCTCACTGTAACACTGATATACCCCACACCCCTCATGTAACACTGATATACCCCACACCCCTCACTGTAACACTGATATATCCCCACACCCCTCACTGTAACACTGATATACCCCACACCCCTCACTGTAACACTGATATACCCCACACCCCTCACTGTAACACCGATATACCCCACACACCTCACTGTAACACTGATATACCCCACACCCCTCACTGTAACACTGATATATCCAACACCCCTCACTGTAACACTGATATATCCCACACCCCTCACTGTAACACTGATATACCCCACACCCCTCACTGTAACACTGATATACCCCACACCCCTCACTGTAACACTGATATATCCCACACCCCTCACTGTAACACTGATATATTCCACACCCCTCACTGTAACACTGATATACCCCACACCCCTCACTGTAACACTGATATACCCCACACCCCTCACTGTAACACTGATATATCCCACACTCCTCACTGTAACACTGATATACCCCACACCCCTCACTGTAACACTGATATACCCCACACCCCACACTGTAACACTGATATACCCCACACCCCTCACTGTAACACTGATATACCCCACACCCCTCACTGTAACACTGATATACCCCACACCCCTCACTGTAACACTGATATACCCCACACCCCTCACTGTAACACTGATATACCCCACACCCCTCACTGTAACACTGATATATCCCACACCCCTCACTGTAACACTCTGATATATCCCACACCCCTCACTGTAACACTGATATATCCCACACCCCTCACTGTAACACTGATAGATCCCACACCCCTCACTGTAACACTGATATACCCCACACCCCTCACTGTAAGACTGATATACCCCACACCCCTCACTGTAACACTGATATACCCCACACCCCTCACTGTAACACTGATATACCCCACACACCTCACTGGATCACTGATATACCCCACACCCCTCACTGTAACACTGATATATCCCACACCCCTCACTGTAACACTCTGATATATCCCACACCCCTCACTGTAACACTGATATATCCCACACCCCTCACTGTAACACTGATATACCCCACACCCCTCACTGTAACACTGATATACCCCACACCCCTCACTGTAACACTGATATACCCTACACCCCTCACTGTAACACTGATATATCCCTCACCCCTCACTGTAACACTGATATATCCCACACCCCTCACTGTAACACTGATATACCCCACACCCCTCACTGTAACACTGATATACCCCACACCCCTCACTGTAACACTGATATACCCCACACCCCTCACTGTAACACTGATATACCCCACACCCCTCACTGTAACACTGATATACCGCACACCCCTCACTGTAACACTCTGATATACCCCACACCCCTCACTGTAACACTGATATACCCCACATCCCTCACTGTAACACTGATATATCCCACACCCCTCACTGTAACACTCTGATATACCCCACACCCCTCATTGTAACACTGATATATCCCTCACCCCTCACTGTAACACTGATATATCCCACACCCCTCACTGTAACACTGATATACCCCACACCCCTCACTGTAACACTGATATACCCCACACCCCTCACTGTAACACTGATATATCCCACACCCCTCACTGTAACACTGATATATCCCACACCCCTCACTGTAACACTGATATACCCCACACCCCTCACTGTAACACTGATATACCCCACACCCCTCACTGTAACACTGATATACCCCACACCCCTCACTGTAACACTGATATACCCCACACCCCTCACTGTAACACTGATATACCCCACACCCCTCACTGTAACACTGATATACCCCACACCCCTCACTGTAACACTGATATACCCCACACCCCTCACTGTAACACTCTGATATACCCCACACCCCTCACTGTAAAACTGATATACCCCACACCCCTCACTGTAACACTGATATATCCCACACCCCTCACTGTAACATTCTGATATACACCACACCCCTCACTGTAACGCTGATATACCCCACACCCCTCACTGTAACACTGATATATCACACACCCCTCACTGTAACACTGATATACCCCACACCCCTCACTGTAACACTCTGATATACCCCACACCCCTCACTGTAAAACTGATATACCCCACACCCCTCACTGTAACACTGATATATCCCACACCCCTCACTGTAACATTCTGATATACACCACACCCCTCACTGTAACGCTGATATACCCCACACCCCTCACTGTAACACTGATATATCCCACACCCCTCACTGTAACACTGATATACCCCACACCCCTCACTGTAACACTGATATACCCCACACCCCTCACTGTAACACTGATATACCCCACACCCCTCACTGTAACACTGATATACCCCACACCCCTCACTGTAACACTGATATATCCCACACCCCCTCACTGTAACACTGATATACCCCACACCCCTCACTGTAACACTGATATACCCCACACCCCTCACTGTAACACTGATATACCCCACACCCCTCACTGTAACTCTGATATACCCCACACCCCTCACTGTAACACTGATATACCCCACACCCCTCACTGTAACACTGATATACCCCACACCCCTCACTGTAACACTGATATACCCCACACCCCTCACTGTAACACTGATATACCCCACACCCCTCACTGTAACACTGATATATCCCACACCCCTCACTGTAACACTGATATACCCCACATCCCTCACTGTAACACTGATATACCCCACACCCCTCACTGTAACACTCTGATATACCCCACACCCCTCATTGTAACACTGATATACCCCACACCCCTCACTGTAACACTGATATACCCCACACCCCTCACTGTAACACTGATATACCCCACACCCCTCACTGTAACACTGATATACCCCACACCCCTCACTGTAACACTGATATACCCCACACCCCTCACTGTAACACTGATATATCCCACACCCCTCACTGTAACACTGATATACCCCACACCCCTCACTGTAACACTGATATACCCCACACCCCTCACTGTAACACTGATATATCCCACACCCCTCACTGTAACACTGATATATCCCACACCCCTCACTGTAATACACTGATATACCCCACACCCCTCACTGTAACACTGATATATCCCACACCCCTCACTGTAAAACTGATATACCCCACACCCCTCACTGTAACACTGATATATCCCACACCCCTCACTGTAACACTCTGATGTACCCCACACCCCTCACTGTAACACTGATATATCCCACACCCTTCACGGTAACACTCTGATATATCCCACACCCCTCACTGTAACACTGATATATCCCACACCCCTCACTGTAACACTGATATACCCCACACCCCTCACTGTAACTCTGATATATCCCACACCCCTCACTGTAACACTGATATATCCCGCACCCCTCACTGTAAAACTGATATACCCCACACCCCTCACTGTAACACTGGTATATCCCACACCCCTCACTGTAACACTGATATACCCCACAACCCTCACTGTAACACTGATATACCCCACACCCCTCACTGTAACACTGATATATCCCACACCCCTCACTGTAACACTGATATACCCCACACCCCTCACTGTAACACTGATATACCCCACACCCCTCACTGTAACACTGATATACCTCACACCCCTCACTGTAACACTGATATACCCCACACCCCTCACTGTAACACTGATATACCCCACACCCCTCACTGTAACACTGATATATCCCACACCCCTCACTGTAACACTGATATATCCCACACCCCTCACTGTAACACTGATATACCCCACACCCCTCACTGTAACACTGATATACCCCACACCCCTCACTGTAACACTGATATACCCCACACCCCTCACTGTAACACTGATATACCCCACACCCCTCACTGTAAAACTGATATACCCCACACCCCTCACTGTAACACTGATATACCCCACACCCCTCACTGTAAAACTGATATACCCCACACCCCTCACTGTAACACTGATATATCCCACACCCCTCACTGTAACACTGATATATCCCACACCCCTCACTGTAACACTGATATACCCCACACCCCTCACTGTAACACTGATATATCCCACACCCCTCACTGTAACGCTGATATACCCCACACCCCTCACTGTAACACTGATATACCCCACACCCCTCACTGTAACACTGATATACCCCACACCCCTCACTGTAACACTGATATATCCCACACCCCTCACTGTAACACTGATATACCCCACACCCCTCACTGTAACACTGATATACCCACACCCCTCACTGTAACACTGATATATCCCTCACCCCTCACTGTAACACTGATATATCCCACACCCCTCACTGTAACACTGATATACCCCACACCCCTCACTGTAAAACTGATATACCCCACACCCCTCACTGTAACACTGATATACCCCACACCCCTCACTGTAACACTCTGATATATCCCACACCCCTCACTGTAACACTGATATACCCCACACCCCTCACTGTAAAACTGATATACCCCACACACCTCACTGTAACACTGATATATCCCACACCCCTCACTGTAACACTGATATACCCCACACCCCTCACTGTAACACAGATATATCCCACACCCCTCACTGTAACACTGATATACCCCACACCCCTCACTGTAACACTGATATTTCCCACACCCCTCACTGTAACTCTCTGATATACCCCACACCCCTCACTGTAACACTGATATCCCCCACACCCCTCACTGTAACACTCTGATATACCCCACACCCCTCACTGTAACACTCTGATATACCCCACATCCCTCACTGTAACACTGATATACCCCACACCCCTCACTGTAACACTGATATACCCCACACCCCTCACTGTAACACTGATATACCCCACACCCCTCACTGTAACACTGATATACCCCACACCCCTCACTGTAACACTGATATTTCCCACACCCCTCACTGTAACACTGATATACCCCACACCCCTCACTGTAACACTGATATACCCCACACCCCTCACAGTAACACTGACATACCCCACACCCCTCACTGTAACACTGATATACCCCACACCCCTCACTGTAACACTGATATAACCCACACCCCTCACTGTAACACTGATATACCCCACACCCCTCACTGTAACACTGATATACCCCACACCCCTCACTGTAACACTGATATACCCCACACCCCTCACTGTAACACTGATATATCCCACACCCCTCACTGTAACACTGATATACCCCACACCCCTCACTGTAACACTGATATACCCCACACCCCTCACTGTAACACTGATATACCCCACACCCCTCACTGTAACACTGATATACCCCACACCCCTCACTGTAACACTGATATATCCCACACCCCTCACTGTAACACTGATATACCCCACACCCCTCACTGTAACACTGATATACCCCACACCCCTCACTGTAACACTGATATACCCCACACTCCTCACTGTAACACTGATATACCCCACACCTCTCACTGTAACACTGATATATCCCACACCCCTCACTGTAACACTGATTACCCCAGACCCCTCACTGTAACACTGATATACCCCACACCCCTCACAGTAACACTGATATACCCCACACCCCTCACTGTAACACTGATATACCCTACACCCCTCACTGTAACACTCTGATATACCCCACACCCCTCACTGTAACACTGATATACCCCACACCATCACTGTAACACTGATATACCCCACACCCCTCACTGTAACACTGATATACCCCACACCCCTCACTGTAACACTCTGATATACCCCACACCCCTCACTGTAACACTGATATATCCCACACACCTCACTGTAACACTGATATACCCCACACCCCTCACTGTAACACTGATATATCCCACACTGTAACACTCTGATATACCCCACACCCCTCACTGTAACACTCTGATATACCTCACACCCCTCACTGTAACACTGATATACCCCACACCCCTCACTGTAACACTGATATATCCCACACCCCTCACTGTAACACTGATATATCCCACACCCCTCACTGTAACACTGATATATCCCACACCCCTCACTGTAACACTCTGATATACCCTACACCCCTCACTGTAACACTGATATATCCCACACCCCTCACTGTAACACTGATATATCCCACACCCCTCACTGTAACACTGATATATCCCACACCCCTCACTGTAACACTGATATACCCCACACTCCTCACTGTAACACTGATATATCCCACACCCCTCACTGTAACACTGATATACCCCACACCCCTCACTGTAACACTGATATACCCACACCCCTCACTGTAACACTGATATACCCCACACCCCTCACTGTAACACTCTGATATACCCCACACCCCTCACTGTAACACTGATATACCCCACACCCCTCACTGTAACACTGATATACCCCACACCCCTCACTGTAACACTGATATACCCCACACCCCTAACTGTAACACTGATATATCCCACACCCCTCACTGTAACACTCTGATATATCCCACACCCCTCACTGTAACACTGATATATCCCACACCCCTCACTGTAACTCTGATATACCCCACACCCCTCACTGTAACTCTGATATATCCCACACCCCTCACTGTAACACTGATATACCCCACACTCCTCACTGTAACACTGATATATCCCACACCCCTCACTGTAACACTGATATACCCCACACCCCTCACTGTAACACTGATATACCCACACCCCTCACTGTAACACTGATATACCCCACACCCCTCACTGTAACACTCTGATATACCCCACACCCCTCACTGTAACACTGATATACCCCACACCCCTCACTGTAACACTGATATATCCCACACCCCTCACTGTATCACTGATATATCCCACACCCCTCACTGTAACACTGATATACCCCACACCCCTCACTGTAACACTGATATACCCCTCACCCCTCACTGTAACACTGATATATCCCACACCCCTCACTGTAACACTGATATATCCCACACCCCTCACTGTAAAACTGATATATCCCACACCCCTCACTGTAACACTGATATACCCCACACCCCTCACTGTAACACTGATATACCCCACACCCCTCACTGTAACTCTGATATACCCCACACCCCTCACTGTATCACTGATATACCCCACACCCCTCACTGTAACACTGATATACCCCACACCCCTCACTGTAACACTGATATACCCCACACCCCTCACTGTATCACTGATATACCCCACACCCCTCACTGTAACACTGATATACCCCACACCCCTCACTGTAACACTGATATATCCCACACCCCTCACTGTAACACTGATATACCCCACACCCCTCACTGTAACACTGATATACCCCACACCCCTCACTGTAACACTGATATACACCACACCCCTCACTGTAACACTGATATATCCCACACCCCTCACTGTAACACTGATATACCCCACACCCCTCACTATAAAACTGATATACGCCACACCCCTCACTGTAACACTGATATACCCCACACCCCTCACTGTAACACTGATATATCCCACACCACTCACTGTAACACACTGATATACACCACACCCCTCACTGTAACACTCTGATATACCCCACACTCCTCACTGTAAAACTGATATACCCCACACCCCTCACTGTAACACTGATATACCCCACACCCCTCACTGTAACACTGATATACCCCACACCCCTCACTGTAACACTGATATATCCCACACCCCTCACTGTAACACTGATATATCCCACACCCCTCACTGTAACACTGATACATCCCACACCCCTCACTGTAACACTGATATACCCCACACCCCTCACTGTAACACTGATATACACCACACCCCTCACTGTAACACTGATATACCCCACACCCCTCACTGTAACACTGATATACCCCACACCCCTCACTGTAACACTGATATATCCCACACCCCTCACTGTAACACTGATATACCCCCCACCCCTCACTGTAACACCGATATACCCCACACCCCTCACTGTAACACCGATATACCCCACACCCCTCACTGTAACACTCTGATATACCCCACACCCCTCACTGTAACACTGATATACCCCACACCCCTCACTGTAACACTGATATACCCCACACCCCTCACTGTAACACTCTGATATACCCCACACCCCTCACTGTAACACACTGATATACACCACACCCCTCACTGTAACACTCTGATATACCCCACACTCCTCACTGTAAAACTGATATACCCCACACCCCTCACTGTAACACTGATATACCCCACACCCCTCACTGTAACACTGATATACCCCACACCCCTCACTGTAACACTGATATATCCCACACCCCTCACTGTAACACTGATATATCCCACACCCCTCACTGTAACACTGATACATCCCACACCCCTCACTGTAACACTGATATACCCCACACCCCTCACTGTAACACTGATATACACCACACCCCTCACTGTAACACTGATATACCCACACCCCTCACTGTAACACTGATATACCCCACACCCCTCACTGTAACACTGATATATCCCACACCCCTCACTGTAACACTGATATACCCCCCACCCCTCACTGTAACACCGATATACCCCACACCCCTCACTGTAACACTGATATACCCCACACCCCTCACTGTAACACTGATATACCTCACACCCCTCACTGTAACACTGATATATCCCACACCCCTCACTGTAACACTGATATACCCCACACCCCTCACTGTAAAACTGATATACCACACACCCCTCACTGTAACACTGATATACCCCACACCCCTCACTGTAACACTGATATATACCACACCCCTCACTGTAACACTGATATACCTCACACCCCTCACTGTAACACTGATATATCCCACACCCCTCACTGTAACACTGATATACCCCACACCCCTCCACACCCCTCACTGTAAAACTGATATACCACACACCCCTCACTGTAACACTGATATACCCCACACCCCTCACTTTAACACTGATATATACCACACCCCTCATTGTAACACTGATATATCCCACACCCCTCATTGTAACACTCTGATATACCCCACACCCCTCACTGTAACACTGATATACCCCACACCCCTCACTGTAAAACTGATATACGCCACACCCCTCACTGTAACACTGATATACCCCACACCCCTCACTGTAACACTGATATATCCCACACCACTCACTGTAACACACTGATATATCCCACACCCCTCACTGTAACACTGATATACCCCACACCCCTCACTGTAACACTGATATACCCCTCACTGTAACACTGATATATCCCACACCCCTCACTGTAACACTCTGATGTACCCCACACCCCTCACTGTAACACTGATGTACCCCACACCCCTCACTGTAACACTGATATATCCCACACACCTCACTGTAACACTGATATACCCCACACCCCTCACTGTAACACTGATATATCCCACACCCCTCACTGTAACACTGATATACCCCACACCCCTCACTGTAACACTGATATACCCCACACCCCTCACTGTAACACTGATATATCCCACACCCCTCACTGTAACACTGATATATCCCACACCCCTCACTGTAACACTGATATATCCCACACCCCTCACTGTAACACTGATATACCCCATACCCCTCACTGTAACACTGATATACCCCACACCCCTCACTGTAACACTGATATACCCCACACCCCTCACTGTAACACTGATATATCCCACACCCCTCACTGTAACACTGATATACCCCACACCCCTCACTGTAACACTGATATATCCCACACCCCTCACTGTAACACTGATATATCCCACACCCCTCACTGTAACACTGATATACCCCACACCCCTCACTGTAACACTGATATACCCCACACCCCTCACTGTAACACTGATATACCCCACACCCCTCACTGTAACACTGATATACCCCACACCCCTCACTGTAACACTGATATACCCCACACCCCTCACTGTAACACTGATATACCCCACACCCCTCACTGTCACACTGATATACCCCACACCCCTCACTGTAACACTGATATATCCCACACCCCTCACTGTAACACTGATATATCCCACACCCCTCACTGTAACACTGATATACCCCACACCCCTCACTGTAACACTGATATATCCCACACCCCTCACTGTAACACTGATATATCCCACACCCCTCACTGTAACACTGATATACCCCACACCCCTCACTGTAACACTGATATATCCCTCACCCCTCACTGTAACACTGATATACCCCACACCCCTCACTGTAACACTGATATATCCCACACCCCTCACTGTAACACTCTGATATACCCCACACCCCTCACTGTAACACTGATATATCCCACACCCCTCACTGTAACACTCTGATATACCCCACACCCCTCACTGTAACACTGATATACCCCACACCCCTCACTGTAACACTGATATATCCCACACCCCTCACTGTAACACTGATATATCCCACACCCCTCACTGTAACACTGATATACCCCACACCCCTCACTGTAACACTGATATACCCCACACCCCTCACTGTAACACTGATATATCCCACACCCCTCACTGTAACACTGATATATCCCACACCCCTCACTGTAACACTCTGATATATCCCACACCCCTCACTGTAACACTGATATATCCCACACCCCTCACTGTAACACTGATATACACCACACCCCTCACTGTAACACTGATATACCCCACACCCCTCACTGTAACACTGATATACCCCACACCCCTCACTGTAACACTCTGATATACCCCACACTCCTCACTGTAACACTCTGATGTACCCCACACCCCTCACTGTAACACACTGATATACCCCACACCCCTCACTGTAACACTGATATACCCCACACCCCTCACTGTAACACTGATATATCCCACACCCCTCATTGTAACACTCTGATATACCCCACACCCCTCACTGTAACACTGATATACCCCACACCCCTCACTGTAAAACTGATATACCCCACACCCCTCACTGTAACACTGATATACCCCACACCCCTCACTGTAAAACTGATATACCCCACACCCCTCACTGTAACACTGATATACGCCACACCCCTCACTGTAACACTGATATACCCCACACCCCTCACTGTAACACTGATATATCCCACACCACTCACTGTAACACACTGATATATCCCACACCCCTCACTGTAACACTGATATACCCCACACCCCTCACTGTAACACTGATATACCCCACACCCCTCACTGTAACACTGATATATCCCACACCCCTCACTGTAACACTCTGATGTACCCCACACCCCTCACTGTAACACTGATATACCCCACACCCCTCACTGTAACACTGATATATCCCACACACCTCACTGTAACACTGATATACCCCACACCCCTCACTGTAACACTGATATATCCCACACCCCTCACTGTAACACTGATACACCCCACACCCCTCACTGTAACACTGATATATCCCACACCCCTCACTGTAACACTGACATACCCCACACCCCTCACTGTAACACTGATATACCCACACCCCTCACTGTAACACTGATATATCCCACACCCCTCACTGTAACACTGATATACCCCACACCCCTCACTGTCACACTGATATACCCCACACCCCTCACTGTAACACTGATATATCCCACACCCCTCACTGTAACACTGATATATCCCACACCCCTCACTGTAACACTGATATACCCCACACCCCTCACTGTAACACTGATATATCCCACACCCCTCACTGTAACACTGATATATCCCACACCCCTCACTGTAACACTGATATACCCCACACCCCTCACTGTAACACTGATATATCCCTCACCCCTCACTGTAACACTGATATACCCCACACCCCTCACTGTAACACTGATATATCCCACACCCCTCACTGTAACACTCTGATATACCCCACACCCCTCACTGTAACACTGATATATCGCACACCCCTCACTGTAACACTCTGATATACCCCACACCCCTCACTGTAACACTGATATACCACACACCCCTCACTGTAACACTGATATATCCCACACCCCTCACTGTAACACTGATATACCCCACACCCCTCACTGTAACACTGATATACCCACACCCCTCACTGTAACACTGATATACCCCACACCCCTCACTGTAACACTGATATACCACACACCCCTCACTGTAACACTGATATATCCCACACCCCTCACTGTAACACTGATATACCCCACACCCCTCACTGCAACACTGATATACCCCACACCCCTCACTGTAACACTGATATACCCCACACCCCTCACTGTAACACTGATATATCCCACACCCCTCACTGTAACACTCTGATATACCCCACACCCCTCACTGTAACACTGATATATCCCACACCCCTCATTGTAACACTCTGATATACCCCACACCCCTCACTGTAACACTGATATACCCCACACCCCTCACTGTAACACTGATATACCCAACACCCCTCACTGTAACACTCTGATATACCCCACACCCCTCACTGTAAAACTGATATACCCCACACCCCTCACTGTAACACTGATATACACCACACCCCTCACTGTAACGCTGATATACCCCACACCCCTCACTGTAACACTGATATACCCCACACCCCTCACTGTAACACTGATATACCCCACACCCCTCACTGTAACACTGATATATCCCACACCCCTCACTGTAACACACTGATATATCCCACACCCCTCACTGTAACACTGATATACCCCACATCCCTCACTGTAACACTGATATACCCCACACCCCTCACAGTAACACTCTGATATACCCCACACCCCTCACTGTAACACTGATTTACCCCACACCCCTCACTGTAACACTGATATACCCCACACCCCTCACTGTAACACTGATATATCCCACACCCCTCACTGTAACACTGATATACCCCACACCCCTCACTGTAACACTGATATACCCACACCCCTCACTGTAACACTGATATATCCCACACCCCTCACTGTAACACTGATATACCCCACACCCCTCACTGTCACACTGATATACCCCACACCCCTCACTGTAACACTGATATATCCCACACCCCTCACTGTAACACTGATATATCCCACACCCCTCACTGTAACACTGATATACCCCACACCCCTCACTGTAACACTGATATATCCCACACCCCTCACTGTAACACTGATATATCCCACACCCCTCACTGTAACACTGATATACCCCACACCCCTCACTGTAACACTGATATATCCCTCACCCCTCACTGTAACACTGATATACCCCACACCCCTCACTGTAACACTGATATATCCCACACCCCTCACTGTAACACTGATATATCCCACACCCCTCACTGTAACACTGATATATCCCACACCCCTCACTGTAACACTGATATACACCACACTCCTCACTGTAACACTCTGATATACCCCACACCCCTCACTGTAACACTGATATATCGCACACCCCTCACTGTAACACTCTGATATACCCCACACCCCTCACTGTAACACTGATATACCACACACCCCTCACTGTAACACTGATATATCCCACACCCCTCACTGTAACACTGATATACCCCACACCCCTCACTGTAACACTGATATACCCACACCCCTCACTGTAACACTGATATACCCCACACCCCTCACTGTAACACTGATATACCACACACCCCTCACTGTAACACTGATATATCCCACACCCCTCACTGTAACACTGATATACCCCACACCCCTCACTGTAACACTGATATACCCCACACCCCTCACTGTAACACTGATATACCCCACACCCCTCACTGTAACACTGATATACCCCACACCCCTCACTGTAACACTGATATACCCCACACCCCTCACTGTAAAACTGATATACCCCACACCCCTCACTGTAACACTGATATACCTCACACCCATCACTGTAACACTGATATATCCCACACCCCTCACTGTAACACTGATACATCCCACACCCCTCACTGTAACACTGATACATCCCACACCCCTCACTGTAACACTGATATACCCCACACCCCTCACTGTAACACTGATATACCCACACCCCTCACTGTAACACTGATATACCCCACACCCCTCACTGTAACACTGATATACCACACACCTCACTGTAAAACTGATATACCCCACACCCCTCACTGTAACACTGATATACCCCACACCCCTCACTGTAACACTGATATACCCACACCCCTCACTGTAACACTGATATACCCCACACCCCTCACTGTAACACTGATACATCCCACACCCCTCACTGTAACACTGATATACCCCACACCCCTCACTGTAACACTGATATACCCACACCCCTCACTGTAACACTGATATACCCCACACCCCTCACTGTAACACTGATATACCACACACCCCTCACTGTAACACTGATATATCCCACACCCCTCACTGTAAAACTGATATACCCCACACCCCTCACTGTAACACTGATATACCCCACACCCCTCACTGTAACACTGATATACCCCACACCCCTCACTGTAACACTGATATACCCCACACCCCTCACTGTAACACTGATATACCCCACACCCCTCACTGTAAAACTGATATACCCCACACCCCTCACTGTAACACTGATATATCCCACACCCCTCACTGTAACACTGATATACCCCACACCCCTCACTGTAACACTGATATACCCCACACCCCTCACTGTAACACTGATATACCCCACACCCCTCACTGTAACACTGATATACCCCACACCCCTCACTGTAAAACTGATATACCCCACACCCCTCACTGTAACACTGATATACCCCACACCCCTCACTGTAACACTGATATACCCCACACCCCTCACTGTAACACTGATATACCCCACACCCCTCACTGTAAAACTGATATACCCCACACCCCTCACTGTAACACTGATATATCCCACACCCCTCACTGTAACACTGATATATCCCACACCCCTCACTGTAACACTGATATACCCCACACCCCTCACTGTAACACTGATATACCCCACACCCCTCACTGTAACACCGATATACCCCACACCCCTCACTGTAACACTGATATACCCCACACCCCTCACTGTAAAACTGATATATCCCACACCCCTCACTGTAACACTGATATATCCCCACACCCCTCACTGTAACACTGATATACCCCACACCCCTCACTGTAACACTGATATACCCCACACCCCTCACTGTAACACTGATATATCCCACACCCCTCACTGTAACACTGATATATCCCCCACCCCTCACTGTAACACTGATATATCCCACACCCCTCACTGTAACACTGATATACCCCACACCCCTCACTGTAACACTCTGATATATCCCACACCCCTCACTGTAACACTGATATACCCCACACCCCTCACTGTAAAACTGATATACCCCACACACCTCACTGTAACACTGATATATCCCACACCCCTCACTGTAACACTGATATACCCCACACCCCTCACTGTAACACAGATATATCCCACACCCCTCACTGTAACACTGATATACCCCACACCCCTCACTGTAACACTCTGATACACCCCACACCCCTCACTGTAACACTCTGATATACCCCACACCCCTCACTGTAACACTGATATATCCCACACCCCTCACTGTAACACTGATATATCCCACACCCCTCACTGTAACACTGATATACCCTACACCCCTCACTGTAACACTGATATACCCCACACCCCTCACTGTAACACTCTGATATACCCCACACCCCTCACTGTAACACTGATATATCCCACACCCCTCACTGTAACACTGATATATCCCACACCCCTCACTGTAACACTGATATATCCCACACCCCTCTCTGTAACACTGATATACGACACAACCCTCAATGTAACACTGATATACCCCACACCCCTCACTGTAACACTGATATATCCCACACCCCTCACTGTAACACTCTGATATATCCCACACCCCTCACTGTAACACTGATATATTCCACACCCCTCACTGTAACACTCTGATATACCCCCCACCCCTCACTGTAACACTGATATACCCCACACCCCTCACTGTAACACTGATATATCCCACACCCCTCACTGTAACACTGATATACCCCACACCCCTCACTGTAACACTGATATACCCCACACCCCTCACTGTAACACTGATATATCCCACACCCCTCACTGTAACACTGATATATCCCACACCCCTCACTGTAACACTGATATACCCCACACCCCTCACTGTAACACTGATATATCCCACACCCCTCACTGTAACACTGATATACCCCACACCCCTCACTGTAACACTGATATATCCCACACCCCTCACTGTAACACTGATATATCCCACACCCCTCACTGTAACACTGATATACCCCACACCCCTCACTGTAACACTGATATATCCCACACCCCTCACTGTAACACTGATATATCCCACGCCCCTCACTGTAACACTGATATACCCCACACCCCTCACAGTAACACTCTGATATATCCCACACCCCTCACTGTAACACTGAAATACCCCACACCCCTCACTGTAACACTGATATTTCCCACACCCCTCACTGTAACACTGATATACCCCACACCCCTCACTGTAACACTGATATACCCCACACCCCTCACTGTAACACTGATATACCCCACACCCCTCACAGTAACACTGACATACCCCACACCCCTCACTGTAACACTGATATACCCCACACCCCTCACTGTAACACTGATATATCCCACACCCCTCACTGTAACACTGATATACCCCACACCCCTCACTGTAACACTGATATACCCCACACCCCTCACTGTAACACTGATATACCCCACACCCTCACTGTAACTCTCTGATATACCCCACACCCCTCACTGTAACACTGATATACCCCACACCCCTCACTGTAACACTGATATACCCCACACCCCTCACTTTAACACTGATATACCCCACACCCCTCACTGTAACACTCTGATATACCCCACACCCCTCACTGTAACACTGATATACCCCACACCATCACTGTAACACTGATATACCCCACACTCCTCACTGTAACACTCTGATATACCCCACACCCCTCACTGTAACACTGATATACCCCACACCCCTCACTGTAACACTGATATATCCCACACCCCTCACTGTAACACTGATATACCCCACACCCCTCACTGTAACACTGATATACCCCACACCCCTCACTGTAACACTGATATACCCCACACTCCTCACTGTAACACTGATATACCCCACACCTCTCACTGTAACACTGATATATCCCACACCCCTCACTGTAACACTGATATACCCCACACCCCTCACTGTAACACTGATATACCCCACACCCCTCACTGTAACACTGATATATCCCCCACCCCTCACTGTAACACTGATATACCCCACACCCCTCACTGTAACACTGATATACCCCACACCCCTCACTGTATCACTGATATATCCCACACCCCTCACAGTAACACTGATATACCCCACACCCCTCACTGTAACAATGATATACCCCACACCCCTCACTGTAACACTCTGATATACCCCACACCCCTTACTGTAACACTGATATACCACACCCCCCAATCTGTAACACTGATATACCCCACACCCCTCACTGTAACACTGATATACCCCACACCCCTCACTGTAACACTGATATATCCCACACCCCTCACTGTAACACTGATATATCCCACACCCCTCACTGTAACACACTGATATACCCCACACCCCTCACTGTAACACTGATATATCCCACACCCCTCACTGTAAAACTGATATACCCCACACCCCTCACTGTAACACTGATATATCCCAAACCCCTCACTGTAACACTCTGATATATCCCACACCCCTCACTATAACACTGATATATCCACACACCTCACTGTAACACTGATATACCCCACACCCCTCACTGTAACACTGATATACCCCACACCCCTCACTGTAACACTGATATACCCCACACCCCTCACTGTAAAACTGATATACCCCACACCCCTCACTGTAACACTGATATATCCCACACCCCTCACTGTAACACTGATATACCCCACACCCCTCACTGTAACACTGATATACCCCACACCCCTCACTGTAACACTGATATACCCCACCCCTCACTGTAACACTGATATACCCCACACCCCTCACTGTAACACTGATATACCCACACCCCTCACTGTAACACTGATATATCCCACACCCCTCACTGTAACACTGATATACCCCACACCCCTCACTGTAACACTGATATACCCCACACCCCTCACTGTAACACTCTGATATACCCCACACCCCTCACTGTAACACTGATATAGCCCACACCCCTCACTGTAACACTGATATATCCCACACCCCTCACTGTAACACTGATATACCCCACACCCCTCACTGTAATTCTGATATACCCCACACCCCTCACTGTAACACTGATATATCCCACACCCCTCACTGTAACACTGATATATCCCACACCCCTCACTGTAACACTGATATACCCCACACCCCTCACTGTAACACTGATATATCCCACACCCCTCACTGTAACACTGATATACCCCACACCCCTCACTGTAACACTGATATACCCCACACCCCTCACTGTAACACTGATATACCCCACACCCCTCACTGTAACACTGATATATCCCACACCCCTCACTGTAACACTGATATACCCCACAACCCTCACTGTAACACTGATATATCCCACACCCCTCACTGTAACACTGATATACCCCACACCCCTCACTGTAACACTGAAATACCCCACACCCCTCACTGTAACACTGATATACCCCACACCCCTCACTGTAACACTGATATATCCCACACCCCTCACTGTAACACTGATATATCCCACACCCCTCACTGTAACACTCTGATATACCCCACACCCCTCACTGTAACACTGATTTACCCCACACCCCTCACTGTAACACTGATATACCCCACACTCCTCACTGTAACACTGATATATCCCACACCCCTCACTGTAACACTGATATACCCCACACCCCTCACTGTAACACTGATATACCCCACACCCCTCACTGTAACACTGATATATCCCACACCCCTCACTGTAACACTGATATACCCCACACCCCTCACTGTAACACTGATATATGCCAGACCCCTCACTGTAACACTGATATATCCCACACCCCTCACTGTAACACTGATATACCCCACACCCCTCACTGTAACACTGATATATCCCAGACCCCTCACTGTAACACTGATATATAACACACCCCTCACTGTAACACTGATATACCCCACACCCCTCACTGTAACACTGAAAAACCTCACACCCCTCACTGTAACACTCTGATATACCCCACACCCCTCACTGTAACACTCTGATATATCCCACACCCCTCACTGTAACACTGATATACAACACACCCCTCACTGTAACACTGATATACCCCACACCCCTCACTGTAACACTCTGATATACCCCACACCCCTCACTGTAACACTCTGATATACCCCACACCCCTCACTGTAACACTGATATATCCCACACCCCTCACTGTAACACTGATAGACCCTACACCCCTCACTGTAACACTGATATACCCCACTCCCCTCACTGTAACACTGATATATCCCACACCCCTCACTGTAACACTGATATACCCCACACCCCTCACTGTAACACTCTGATACACCCCACACCCCTCACTGTAACACTGATATATCCCACACCCCTCACTGTAACACTGATATACCCCACACCCCTCACTGTAACACTGATATACCCCACACCCCTCACTGTAACACTGATATATCCCACACCCCTCACTGTAACACTGATATACCCCACACCCCTCACTGTAACACTGATATATCCCACACCCCTCACTGTAACACTCTGATATACCCCACACCCCTCACTGTAACACTCTGATATACCCCACACCCCTCACTGTAACACTGATATATCCCACACCCCTCACTGTAACACTGATATACCCCACACCCCTCACTGTAACTCTGATATATCCCACACCCCTCACTGTAACACTGATATACCCCACACCCCTCACTGTAACACTGATATACCCCACACCCCTCACTGTAACACTGATATACCCCACACCCCTCACTGTAACACTGATATACCCCACACCCCTCACTGTAACTCTGATATATCCCACACCCCTCACTGTAACACTGATATACCCCACACCCCTCACTGTAACACTGATATATCCCACACCCCTCACTGTAACACTCTGATATACCCCACACCCCTCACTGTAACACACTGATATACCCCACACCCCTCACTGTAACACTGATATACCCCACACCCCTCACTGTAACACTGATATACCCCACACCCCTCACTGTAACACTGATATATCCCACACCCCTCACTGTAACACTGATATATCCCACACCCCTCACTGTAACACTGATATACCCCACACCCCTCACTGTAACACTGATATACCCCACACCCCTCACTGTAACACTGATATACCCCACACCCCTCACTGTGACACTCTGATATACCCCACACCCCTCACTGTAACACTCTGATATACCCCACACCCCTCACTGTAACACTGATATACCCCACACCCCTCACTGTAACACTGATATACCCCACACCCCTCACTGTAACACTGATATACCCCACACCCCTCACTGTAACACTGATATACCCCACACCCCTCACTGTAACACTGATATACCCCACACCCCTCACTGTAACTCTGATATATCCCACAGCCCTCACTGTAACACTGATATACCTCACACCCCTCACTGTAACACTGATATATCCCACACCCCTCACTGTAACACTCTGATATATCCCACAGCCCTCACTGTAACACTGATATACCTCACACCCCTCACTGTAACACTGATATACCCCACACCCCTCACTGTAACACTGATATACCCCACACCCCTCACTGTAACACTGATATATCCCACACCCCTCACTGTAACACTCTGATATACCCCACACCCCTCACTGTAACACTGATATATCCCACACCCCTCACTGTAACACTGATATACCCCACACCCCTCACTGTAACACTGATATACCCCACACCCCTCACTGTAACACTGATATACCCCACACCCCTCACTGTAACACTGATATACCCCACACCCCTCACTGTAACACTGATATACCCCACACCCCTCACTGTAACACTGATATACCCCACACCCATCACTGTAACACTGATATACCCCACACCCCTCACTGTAACACTGATATACCCCACACCCCTCACTGTAACACTGATATACCCCACACCCCTCACTGTAACACTGATATACCCCTCACTGTAACACTGATATACCCCACACCCCTCACTGTAACACTGATATATCCCACTCCCCTCACTGTAACACTGATATAACCCACACCGCTCACTGTAACACTGATATATCCCACACCCCTCACTGTAACACTGATATAACCCACACCCCTCACTGTAACACTGATATATCCCACACCCCTCACTGTAACACTGATATACCCCACACCCCTCACTGTAACACTGATAAACCCCACACCCCTCACTGTAACACTGATATATCCCACACCCCTCACTGTAACACTCTGATATATCCCACACCCCTCACTGTAACACTGATATACCCCACACCCCTCACTGTAACACTGATATACCCCACACCCCTCTCTGTAACACTGATATACCCCACACCCCTCACTGTAACACGGATATACCCCACACCCCTCACTGTAACACTGATATATCCCACACCCCTCACTGTAACACTGATATACCCCACACCCCTCACTGTAACACTGATATACACCACACCCCTCACTGTAACACTGATATATCCCACACCCCTCACTGTAACACTGATATACCCCACACCCCTCACTGTAACACTGATATACCCCACACCCCTCACTGTAACAGTCTGATATACCCCACACCCCTCACTGTAACACTGATATACCCCACACCCCTCACTGTAACACTGATATACCCCACACCCCTCACTGTAACACTGATATACCCCACACCCCTCACTGTAACAGTCTGATATACCCCACACCCCTCACTGTAACACACTGATATACCCCACACCCCTCACTGTAACCCTGATATACCCCACACCCCTCACTGTAACACTCTGATATACCCACACTCCTCACTGTAACACTGATATATCCCACACCCCTCAATGTAACACTGATATATCCCACACCTCTCACTGTAACACTGATATACCCCACACCCCTCACTGTAACACTGATATTCCCCACACCCCTCACTGTAACACTGATATACCCCACACCCCTCACTGTAACACTGATATACCCCACACCCCTCACTGTAACACTGATATACCCCACACACCTCACTGTAACACTGATATACACCACACCCCTCACTGTAACACTGATATACCCCACACCCCTCACTGTAACACTCTGATATACCCCACACCCCTCACTGTAACTCTGATATACCCCACACCCCTCACTGTAACACTGATATACCCCACACCCCTCACTGTAACACTGATATATCCCACACCCCTCACTGTAACACTGATATACCCCACACCCCTCACTGTAACACTGATATATCCCACACCCCTCACTGTAACACTGATATACCCCACACCCCTCACTGTCACACTGATATACCCCACACCCCTCACTGTAACACTGATATACCCCACACCCCTCACTGTAACACTGATATACCCCACACCCCTCACTGTAACACTGATATACCCC
Organism: Scyliorhinus torazame; assembly: GCF_047496885.1. NCBI lineage: Eukaryota > Metazoa > Chordata > Chondrichthyes > Carcharhiniformes > Scyliorhinidae > Scyliorhinus > Scyliorhinus torazame. Next base: position 97,567 of record NW_027308210.1, read on the forward strand.
ACACCCCTCACTGTAACACTGATATATCCCACACCCCTCACTGTAACACTGATATACCCCACACCCCTCACTGTAACACTGATATACCCCACACCCCTCACTGTAACACTGATATACCCCACACCCCTCACTGTAACACTGATATACCCCACACCCCTCACTGTAACACTGATATACCCCACACCCCTCACTGTAACACTGATATATCCCACACCCCTCACTGTAACACTGATATACCCCACACCCCTCACTGTAACACTGATATACCCCACACCCCTCACTGTAACACTGATATATCCCACACCCCTCACTGTAACACTGATATATCCCACACCCCTCACTGTAACACTGATACATCCCACACCCCTCACTGTAACACTGATATACCCCACACCCCTCACTGTAACACTGATATACACCACAACCCTCACTGTAACACTGATATACCCCACACCCCTCACTGTAACACTGATATACCCCACACCCCTCACTGTAACACTGATATATCCCACACCCCTCACTGTAACACTGATATACCCCCCACCCCTCACTGTAACACCGATATACCCCACACCCCTCACTGTAACACTGATATACCCCACACCCCTCACTGTAACACTCTGATATACCCCACACCCCTCACTGTAACACTGATATACCCCACACCCCTCACTGTAACACTGATATACCCCACACCCCTCACTGTAACACTCTGATATACCCCACACCCCTCACTGTAACACACTGATATACACCACACCCCTCACTGTAACACTCTGATATACCCCACACTCCTCACTGTAAAACTGATATACCCCACACCCCTCACTGTAACACTGATATACCCCACACCCCTCACTGTAACACTGATATACCCCACACCCCTCACTGTAACACTGATATATCCCACACCCCTCACTGTAACACTGATATATCCCACACCCCTCACTGTAACACTGATACATCCCACACCCCTCACTGTAACACTGATATACCCCACACCCCTCACTGTAACACTGATATACACCACACCCCTCACTGTAACACTGATATACCCCACACCCCTCACTGTAACACTGATATACCCCACACCCCTCACTGTAACACTGATATATCCCACACCCCTCACTGTAACACTGATATACCCCCCACCCCTCACTGTAACACCGATATACCCCACACCCCTCACTGTAACACTGATATACCCCACACCCCTCACTGTAACACTGATATACCTCACACCCCTCACTGTAACACTGATATATCCCACACCCCTCACTGTAACACTGATATACCCCACACCCCTCACTGTAAAACTGATATACCGCACACCCCTCACTGTAACACTGATATACCCCACACCCCTCACTGTAACACTGATATATACCACACCCCTCACTGTAACACTGATATACCTCACACCCCTCACTGTAACACTGATATATCCCACACCCCTCACTGTAACACTGATATACCCCACACCCCTCCACACCCCTCACTGTAAAACTGATATACCACACACCCCTCACTGTAACACTGATATACCCCACACCCCTCACTGTAACACTGATATATACCACACCCCTCATTGTAACACTGATATATCCCACACCCCTCATTGTAACACTGATATACCCCACACCCCTCACTGTAACTCTGATATACCCCACACCCCTCACTGTAACACTGATATACCCCACACCCCTCACTGTAAAACTGATATACGCCACACCCCTCACTGTAACACTGATATACCCCACACCCCTCACTGTAACACTGATATATCCCACACCACTCACTGTAACACACTGATATATCCCACACCCCTCACTGTAACACTGATATACCCCACACCCCTCACTGTAACACTGATATACCCCTCACTGTAACACTGATATATCCCACACCCCTCACTGTAACACTCTGATGTACCCCACACCCCTCACTGTAACACTGATGTACCCCACACCCCTCACTGTAACACTGATATATCCCACACACCTCACTGTAACACTGATATACCCCACACCCCTCACTGTAACACTGATATATCCCACACCCCTCACTGTAACACTGATATACCCCACACCCCTCACTGTAAGACTGATATACTCCACACCCCTCACTGTAACACTGATATATCCCACACCCCTCACTGTAACACTGATATATCCCACACCCCTCACTGTAACACTGATATATCCCACACCCCTCACTGTAACACTGATATACCCCATACCCCTCACTGTAACACTGATATACCCCACACCCCTCACTGTAACACTGATATACCCCACACCCCTCACTGTAACACTGATATATCCCACACCCCTCACTGTAACACTGATATACCCCACACCCCTCACTGTAACACTGATATATCCCACACCCCTCACTGTAACACTGATATATCCCACACCCCTCACTGTAACACTGATATACCCCACACCCCTCACTGTAACACTGATATACCCCACACCCCTCACTGTAACACTGATATACCCCACACCCCTCACTGTAACACTGATATACCCCACACCCCTCACTGTAACACTGATATACCCCACACCCCTCACTGTAACACTGATATACCCCACACCCCTCACTGTCACACTGATATACCCCACACCCCTCACTGTAACACTGATATATCCCACACCCCTCACTGTAACACTGATATATCCCACACCCCTCACTGTAACACTGATATACCCCACACCCCTCACTGTAACACTGATATATCCCACACCCCTCACTGTAACACTGATATATCCCACACCCCTCACTGTAACACTGATATACCCCACACCCCTCACTGTAACACTGATATATCCCTCACCCCTCACTGTAACACTGATATACCCCACACCCCTCACTGTAACACTGATATATCCCACACCCCTCACTGTAACACTCTGATATAGCCCACACCTCTCACTGTAACACTGATATATCCCACGCCCCTCACTGTAACACTCTGATATACCCCACACCCCTCACTGTAACACTGATATATCCCACACCCCTCACTGTAACACTCTGATATATCCCACACCCCTCACTGTAACACTGATATATCCCACACCCCTCACTGTAACACTGATATACACCACACCCCTCACTGTAACACTGATATACCCCACACCCCTCACTGTAACACTGATATACCCCACACCCCTCACTGTAACACTGATATACCCCACACCCCTCACTGTCACACTGATATACCCCACACCCCTCACTGTAACACTGATACATCCCACACCCCTCACTGTAACACTGATATATCCCACACCCCTCACTGTAACACTGATATACCCCACACCCCTCACTGTAACACTGATATATCCCACACCCCTCACTGTAACACTGATATACCCCACACCCCTCACTGTAACACTGATATATCCCTCACCCCTCACTGTAACACTGATATACCCCACACCCCTCACTGTAACACTCTGATATACCCCACACCCCTCACTGTAACACTGATACACCCCACACCCCTCACTGTAACACTGATATATCCCACACCCCTCACTGTAACACTGATATATCCCACACCCCTCACTGTAACACTCTGATATACCCCACACCCCTCACTGTAACACTGATATACCCCACACCCCTCACTGTAACACTGATATATCCCACACCCCTCACTGTAACACTCTGATATACCCCACACCCCTCACTGTAACACTGATATATCCCACACCCCTCACTGTAACACTCTGATATACCCCACACCCCTCACTGTAACACTGATATATCCCACACCCCTCACTGTAACACTCTGATATATCCCACACCCCTCACTGTAACACTGATATATCCCACACCCCTCACTGTAACACTGATATACACCACACCCCTCACTGTAACACTGATATACCCCACACCCCTCACTGTAACACTGATACACCCCACACCCCTCACTGTAACACTCTGATATACCCCACACTCCTCACTGTAACACTCTGATGTACCCCACACCCCTCACTGTAACACACTGATATACCCCACACCCCTCACTGTAACACTGATATACCCCACACCCCTCACTGTAACACTGATATATCCCACACCCCTCATTGTAACACTCTGATACACCCCACACCCCTCACTGTAACACTGATATACCCCACACCCCTCACTGTAAAACTGATATACGCCACACCCCTCACTGTAACACTGATATACTCCACACCCCTCACTGTAACACTGATATATCCCACACCACTCACTGTAACACACTGATATATCCCACACCCCTCACTGTAACACTGATATACCCCACACCCCTCACTGTAACACTGATATACCCCACACCCCTCACTGTAACACTGATATATCCCACACCCCTCACTGTAACACTCTGATGGACCCCACACCCCTCACTGTAACACTGATATACCCCACACCCCTCACTGTAACACTGATATATCCCACACACCTCACTGTAACACTGATATACCCCACACCCCTCACTGTAACACTGATATATCCCACACACCTCACTGTAACACTGATATACCCCACACCCCTCACTGTAACACTGATATACCCCACACCCCTCACTGTAACACTGATATATCCCACACCCCTCACTGTAACACTCTGATGGACCCCACACCCCTCACTGTAACACTGATATACCCCACACCCCTCACTGTAACACTGATCTATCCCACACCCCTCACTGTAACACTGATATATCCCACACCCCTCACTGTAACACTGATATATCCCACACCCCTCACTGTAACACTGATATACCCCACACCCCTCACTGTAACACTGATATACCCACACCCCTCACTGTAACACTGATATATCCCACACCCCTCACTGTAACACTGATATACCCCACACCCCTCACTGTCACACTGATATACCCCACACCCCTCACTGTAACACTGATATATCCCACACCCCTCACTGTAACACTGATATATCCCACACCCCTCACTGTAACACTGATATACCCCACACCCCTCACTGTAACACTGATATATCCCACACCCCTCACTGTAACACTGATATATCCCACACCCCTCACTGTAACACTGATATACCCCACACCCCTCACTGTAACACTGATATATCCCTCACCCCTCACTGTAACACTGACATACCCCACACCCCTCACTGTAACACTGATATATCCCACACCCCTCACTGTAACACTCTGATATACCCCACACCCCTCACTGTAACACTGATATATCGCACACCCCTCACTGTAACACTCTGATATACCCCACACCCCTCACTGTAACACTGATATACCACACACCCCTCACTGTAACACTGATATATCCCACACCCCTCACTGTAACACTGATATACCCCACACCCCTCACTGTAACACTGATATACCCACACCCCTCACTGTAACACTGATATACCCCACACCCCTCACTGTAACACTGATATATCCCACACCCCTCACTGTAACACTGATATATCCCACACCCCTCACTGTAACACTGATATACCCCACACTCCTCACTGTAACACTGATATACCCCACACTCCTCACTGTAACACTGATATACCCCACACCCCTCACTGTAACACTGATATACCCCACACCCCTCACTGTAACACTGATATATCCCCACACCCCTCACTGTAACACTGATATACCCCACACCCCTCACTGTAACACTGATATACGCCACACACCTCACTGTAACACTGATATACCCCACAGCCCTCACTGTAACACTGATATACCCCACACCCCTCACTGTAACACACTGATATATCCCACACCCCTCACTGTAACACTGATATACCCCACATCCCTCACTGTAACACTGATATACCCCACACCCCTCACAGTAACACTCTGATATACCCCACACCCCTCACTGTAACACTGATATACCCCACACCCCTCACTGTAACACTGATATACCCCACACCCCTCACTGTAACACTGATATACCCCACACCCCTCACTGTAACACTGATATATCCCACACCCCTCACTGTAACACTCTGATATACCCCACACCCCTCACTGTAACACTCTGATATACCCCACACCCCTCACTGTAACACTGATATATCCCACACCCTTCACTGTAACACTCTGATATACCCCACACCCCTCACTGTAACACTGATATATCCCACACCCTTCACTGTAACACTGATATATCCCACACCCCTCACTGTAACACTGATATATCCCACACCCCTCACTGTAACACTGATATACCCCACACCCCTCACTGTAACACTGATATATCCCACACCCCTCACTGTAACACTGATATATCCCACACCCCTCACTGTAACACTGATATACCCCACACCCCTCACTGTAACACTGATATACCCCACACCCCTCACTGTAACACTGATATATCCCACACCCCTCACTGTAACACTGATATACCCCACACCCCTCACTGTAACACTGATATACCCCACACCCCTCACTGTAACACTGATATACCCCACACCCCTCACTGTAAAACTGATATACCCCACACCCCTCACTGTAACACTGATATATCCCACACCCCTCACTGTAACACTGATATATCCCACACCCCTCACTGTAACACTGATATACCCCACACCCCTCACTGTAACTCTGATATATCCCACACCCCTCACTGTAACACTGATATATCCCACACCCCTCACTGTAACTCTGATATATCCCACACCCCTCACTGTAACACTGATATACCCCACACCCCTCACTGTAACACTGATATACCCCACACCCCTCACTGTAACACTGATATACCCCACACCCCTCACTGTAAAACTGATATACCCCACACCCCTCACTGTAACACTGATATATCCCACACCCCTCACTGTAACACTGATATATCCCACACCCCTCACTGTAACACTGATATACCCCACACCCCTCACTGTAACACTGATATACCCCACACCCCTCACTGTAACACTGATATACCCCACACCCCTCACTGTAACACTGATATACCCCACACCCCTCACTGTAACACTGATATACCCCACACCCCTCACTGTAAAACTGATATACCCCACACCCCTCACTGTAACACTGATATACCCCACACCCCTCACTGTAACACTGATATACCCCACACCCCTCACTGTAACACTGATATACCCCACACCCCTCACTGTAAAACTGATATACCCCACACCCCTCACTGTAACACTGATATACCCCACACCCCTCACTGTAACACTGATATACCCCACACCCCTCACTGTAACACTGATATACCCCACACCCCTCACTGTAAAACTGATATACCCCACACCCCTCACTGTAACACTGATATACCCCACACCCCTCACTGTAACACTGATATACCCCACACCCCTCACTGTAACACTGATATACCCCACACCCCTCACTGTAACACTGATATACCCCACACCCCTCACTGTAAAACTGATATACCCCACACCCCTCACTGTAACACTGATATATCCCACACCCCTCACTGTAACACTGATATACCCCACACCCCTCACTGTAACACTGATATACCCCACACCCCTCACTGTAACACTGATATACCCCACACCCCTCACTGTAACACTGATATACCCCACACCCCTCACTGTAAAACTGATATACCCCACACCCCTCACTGTAACACTGATATACCCCACACCCCTCACTGTAACACTGATATACCCCACACCCATCACTGTAACACTGATATACCCCACACCCCTCACTGTAACACTGATATACCCCACACCCCTCACTGTAAAACTGATATACCCCACACCCCTCACTGTAACACTGATATATCCCACACCCCTCACTGTAACACTGATATATCCCACACCCCTCACTGTAACACTGATATACCCCACACCCCTCACTGTAACACTGATATACCCCACACTCCTCACTGTAACACTGATATACCCCACACTCCTCACTGTAACACTGATATACCCCACACCCCTCACTGTAACACTGATATACCCCACACCCCTCACTGTAACACTGATATATCCCCACACCCCTCACTGTAACACTGATATACCCCACACCCCTCACTGTAACACTGATATACGCCACACACCTCACTGTAACACTGATATACCCCACAGCCCTCACTGTAACACTGATATACCCCACACCCCTCACTGTAACACACTGATATATCCCACACCCCTCACTGTAACACTGATATACCCCACATCCCTCACTGTAACACTGATATACCCCACACCCCTCACAGTAACACTCTGATATACCCCACACCCCTCACTGTAACACTGATATACCCCACACCCCTCACTGTAACACTGATATACCCCACACCCCTCACTGTAACACTGATATACCCCACACCCCTCACTGTAACACTGATATATCCCACACCCCTCACTGTAACACTCTGATATACCCCACACCCCTCACTGTAACACTCTGATATACCCCACACCCCTCACTGTAACACTGATATATCCCACACCCTTCACTGTAACACTCTGATATACCCCACACCCCTCACTGTAACACTGATATATCCCACACCCTTCACTGTAACACTGATATATCCCACACCCCTCACTGTAACACTGATATATCCCACACCCCTCACTGTAACACTGATATACCCCACACCCCTCACTGTAACACTGATATATCCCACACCCCTCACTGTAACACTGATATATCCCACACCCCTCACTGTAACACTGATATACCCCACACCCCTCACTGTAACACTGATATACCCCACACCCCTCACTGTAACACTGATATACCCCACACCCCTCACTGTAACACTGATATACCCCACACCCCTCACTGTAACACTCTGATATACCCCACACCCCTCACTGTAACACTGATATACCCCACACCCCTCACTGTAACACTGATATACCCCACACCCCTCACTGTAACACTGATATATCCCACACCCCTCACTGTAACACTGATATACCCCACACCCCTCACTGTAACACTGATATACCCCACACCCCTCACTGTAACACTGATATACCCCACACCCCTCACTGTAAAACTGATATACCCCACACCCCTCACTGTAACACTGATATATCCCACACCCCTCACTGTAACACTGATATATCCCACACCCCTCACTGTAACACTGATATACCCCACACCCCTCACTGTAACTCTGATATATCCCACACCCCTCACTGTAACACTGATATATCCCACACCCCTCACTGTAACTCTGATATATCCCACACCCCTCACTGTAACACTGATATACCCCACACCCCTCACTGTAACACTGATATACCCCACACCCCTCACTGTAACACTGATATACCCCACACCCCTCACTGTAAAACTGATATACCCCACACCCCTCACTGTAACACTGATATATCCCACACCCCTCACTGTAACACTGATATATCCCACACCCCTCACTGTAACACTGATATACCCCACACCCCTCACTGTAACACTGATATACCCCACACCCCTCACTGTAACACTGATATACCCCACACCCCTCACTGTAACACTGATATACCCCACACCCCTCACTGTAACACTGATATACCCCACACCCCTCACTGTAAAACTGATATACCCCACACCCCTCACTGTAACACTGATATACCCCACACCCCTCACTGTAACACTGATATACCCCACACCCCTCACTGTAACACTGATATACCCCACACCCCTCACTGTAAAACTGATATACCCCACACCCCTCACTGTAACACTGATATACCCCACACCCCTCACTGTAACACTGATATACCCCACACCCCTCACTGTAACACTGATATACCCCACACCCCTCACTGTAAAACTGATATACCCCACACCCCTCACTGTAACACTGATATACCCCACACCCCTCACTGTAACACTGATATACCCCACACCCCTCACTGTAACACTGATATACCCCACACCCCTCACTGTAACACTGATATACCCCACACCCCTCACTGTAAAACTGATATACCCCACACCCCTCACTGTAACACTGATATATCCCACACCCCTCACTGTAACACTGATATACCCCACACCCCTCACTGTAACACTGATATACCCCACACCCCTCACTGTAACACTGATATACCCCACACCCCTCACTGTAACACTGATATACCCCACACCCCTCACTGTAAAACTGATATACCCCACACCCCTCACTGTAACACTGATATACCCCACACCCCTCACTGTAACACTGATATACCCCACACCCATCACTGTAACACTGATATACCCCACACCCCTCACTGTAACACTGATATACCCCACACCCCTCACTGTAAAACTGATATACCCCACACCCCTCACTGTAACACTGATATATCCCACACCCCTCACTGTAACACTGATATATCCCACACCCCTCACTGTAACACTGATATACCCCACACCCCTCACTGTAACACTGATATACCCCACACCCCTCACTGTAACACTGATATACCCCACACCCCTCACTGTAACACTGATATATCCCCACACCCCTCACTGTAACACTGATATACCCCACACCCCTCACTGTAACACTGATATACCCCACAGCCCTCACTGTAACACTGATATATCCCACACCCCTCACTGTAACACTGATATATCCCACACCCCTCACTGTAACACTGATATACCCCACACCCCTCACTGTAACACTCTGATATACCCCACACCCCTCACTGTAACACTGATATATCCCACACCCCTCACTGTAACACTGATATACCCCACACCCCTCACTGTAACACTGATATACCCCACACCCCTCACTGTAAAACTGATATACCCCACACCCCTCACTGTAACACTGATATATCCCCACACCCCTCACTGTAACACTGATATACCCCACACCCCTCACTGTAACACTGATATACCCCACACCCCTCACTGTAACACTGATATATCCCACACCCCTCACTGTAACACTGATATATCCCCCACCCCTCACTGTAACACTGATATATCCCACACCCCTCACTGTAACACTGATATACCCCACACCCCTCACTGTAACACTCTGATATATCCCACACCCCTCACTGTAACACTGATATACCCCACACCCCTCACTGTAAAACTGATATACCCCACACACCTCACTGTAACACTGATATATCCCACACCCCTCACTGTAACACTGATATACCCCACACCCCTCACTGTAACACAGATATATCCCACACCCCTCACTGTAACACTGATATACCCCACACCCCTCACTGTAACACTCTGATACACCCCACACCCCTCACTGTAACACTCTGATATATCCCACACCCCTCACTGTAACACTGATATATCCCACACCCCTCACTGTAACACTGATATATCCCACACCCCTCACTGTAACACTGATATACCCTACACCCCTCACTGTAACACTGATATACCCCACACCCGTCACTGTAACACTCTGATATACCCCACACCCCTCACTGTAACACTGATATATCCCACACCCCTCACTGTAACACTGATATATCCCACACCCCTCACTGTAACACTGATATATCCCACACCCCTCACTGTAACACTGATATACGACACAACCCTCAATGTAACACTGATATACCCCACACCCCTCACTGTAACACTGATATATCCCACACCCCTCACTGTAACACTCTGATATATCCCACACCCCTCACTGTAACACTGATATATTCCACACCCCTCACTGTAACACTCTGATATACCCCCCACCCCTCACTGTAACACTGATATACCCCACACCCCTCACTGTAACACTGATATACCCCACACCCCTCACTGTAACACTGATATACCCCACACCCCTCACTGTAACACTGATATACCCCACACCCCTCACTGTAACACTGATAAACCCCACACCCCTCACTGTAACACTGATATATCCCACACCCCTCACTGTAACACTGATATATCCCACACCCCTCACTGTAACACTGATATACCCCACACCCCTCACTGTAACACTGATATATCCCACACCCCTCACTGTAACACTGATATATCCCACGCCCCTCACTGTAACACTGATATACCCCACACCCCTCACAGTAACACTGATATACCCCACACCCCTCACTGTAACACTCTGATATACCCCACACCTCTCACTGTAACACTGATATATCCCACACCCCTCACTGTAACACTGATATACCCCACACCCCTCACTGTAACACTGATATATCCCACACCCCTCACTGTAACACTGATATACCCCACACCCCTCACTGTCACACTGATATACCCCACACCCCTCACTGTAACACTGATATACCCCACACCCCTCACTGTAACACTGATATATCCCACACCCCTCACTGTAACACTGATATACCCCACACCCCTCACTGTAACACTGATATACCCCACACCCCTCACTGTAACACTGATATATCCCACACCCCTCACTGTAACACTCTGATATACCCCACACCCCTCACTGTAACACTGATATACCCGACACCCCTCACTGTAACACTCTGATATACCCCACACCCCTCACTGTAACACTGATATACCCCACACCCCTCACTGTAACACTGATATACCCCACACCCCTCACTGTAACACTGATATACCCCACACCCCTCACTGTAACACTTATATACCTCACACCCCTCACTGTAACTCTGATATACCCCACACCCCTCACTGTAACACTCTGATATATCCCACAGCCCTCACTGTAACACTGATATATCCCACACCCCTCACTGTAACACTCTGATATATCCCACACCCCTCACTGTAACACTGATATATCCCACACCCCTCACTGTAACACTGATATACCCCACACCCCTCACTGTAACACTGATATACCCCACACCCCTCACTGTAACACTGATATATCCCACACCCCTCACTGTAACACTCTGATATATCCCACAGCCCTCACTGTAACACTGATATACCCCACACCCCTCACTGTAACACTGATATATCCCACACCCCTCACTGTAACACTCTGATATACCCCACACCCCTCACTGTAACACTGATATATCCCACACCCCTCACTGTAACACTGATATACCCCACACCCCTCACTGTAACACTGATATACCCCACACCCCTCACTGTAACACTGATATACCCCACACCCCTCACTGTAACACTGATATACCTCACACCCCTCACTGTAACACTGATATATCCCACACCCCTCACTGTAACACTGATATATCCCACACCCCTCACTGTAACACTGATATACCTCACACCCCTCACTGTAACACTGATATATCCCACACCCCTCACTGTAACACTGATATATCCCACACCCCTCACTGTAACACTGATATACCTCACACCCCTCACTGTAACACTGATATATCCCACACCCCTCACTGTAACACTGATATACCTCACACCCCTCACTGTAACACTGATATATCCCACACCCCTCACTGTAACACTGATATACCCCACATCCCTCACTGTAACACTGATATACCCCACACCCCTCACTGTAACACTGATATACCCCACACCCCTCACTGTAACACTGATATACCCCACACCCCTCACTGTAACACTGATATACCCCACACCCCTCACTGTAACACTGATATACCCCACACCCCTCACTGTAACACTGATATACCCCACACCCCTCACTGTAACACTGATATACCCCACACCCCTCACTGTAACACTGATATACCCCACACCCCTCACTGTAACACTGATATACCCCACACCCCTCACTCTAACACTGATATACCCCACACCCCTCACTATAACACTGATATACCCCACACCCCTCACTGTAACACTGATATACCCCACACCCCTCACTGTAACACTGATATACCCCACACTGTAACACTGATATACACCACACCCCTCACTGTAACACTGATATATCCCACTCCCCTCACTGTAACACTGATATACCCCACACCCCTCACTGTAACACTCTGATATATCCCACACCCCTCACTGTAACACTGATATACCCCACACCCCTCACTGTAACACTGATATATCCCACTCCCCTCACTGTAACACTGATATAACCCACACCCCTCACTGTAACACTGATATATCCCACACCCCTCACTGTAACACTGATATAACCCACACCCCTCACTGTAACACTGATATATCCCACACCCCTCACTGTAACACTGATATACCCCACACCCCTCACTGTAACACTGATAAACCCCACACCCCTCACTGTAACACTGATATATCCCACACCCCTCACTGTAACACTCTGATATATCCCACACCCCTCACTGTAACACTGATATACCCCACACCCCTCACTGTAACACTGATATATCCCACACCCCTCACTGTAACACTGATATACCCCACACCCCTCACTGTAACACTGATATACCCCACACCCCTCTCTGTAACACTGATATACCCCACACCCCTCACTGTAACACGGATATACCCCACACCCCTCACTGTAACACTGATATATCCCACACCCCTCAAAGTAACACTGATATACCCCACACCCCTCACTGTAACACTGATATACACCACACCCCTCACTGTAACACTGATATATCCCACACCCCTCACTGTAACACTGATATACCCCACACCCCTCACTGTAACACTGATATACCCCACACCCCTCACTGTAACAGTCTGATATACCCCACACCCCTCACTGTAACACTGATATACCCCACACCCCTCACTGTAACACTGATATACCCCACACCCCTCACTGTAACACTGATATACCCCACACCCCTCACTGTAACAGTCTGATATACCCCACACCCCTCACTGTAACACACTGATATACCCCACACCCCTCACTGTAACCCTGATATACCCCACACCCCTCACTGTAACACTGATATACCCACACTCCTCACTGTAACACTGATATATCCCACACCCCTCACTGTAACACTGATATATCCCACACCTCTCACTGTAACACTGATATACCCCACACCCCTCACTGTAACACTGATATTCCCCACACCCCTCACTGTAACACTGATATACCCCACACCCCTCACTGTAACACTGATATACCCCACACCCCTCACTGTAACACTGATATACCCCACACACCTCACTGTAACACTGATATACACCACACCCCTCACTGTAACACTGATATACCCCACACCCCTCACTGTAACACTCTGATATACCCCACACCCCTCACTGTAACTCTGATATACCCCACACCCCTCACTGTAACACTGATATACCCCACACCCCTCACTGTAACACTGATATATCCCACACCCCTCACTGTAACACTGATATATTACACACCCCTCACTGTAACTCTGATATATCCCACCCCCTCACTGTAACACTGATATACCCCACACCCCTCACTGTAACACTGATATACCCCACACCCCTCACTGTAACACTGATATACCCCACACCCCTCACTGTAACACTGATATACCCCTCACTGTAACACTCTGATATACCCCACACCCCTCACTGTAACACTGATATACCCCACACCCCTCACTGTAACACTGATATACCCCCCACCCCTCACTGTAACACTGATATATCCCACACCCCTCACTGTAACACTGATATACCCCACACCCCTCACTGTAACTCTGATATATCCCACACCCCTCACTGTAACACTGATATACCCCACACCCCTCACTGTAACACTGATATACCCCACACCCCTCACTGTAACACTGATATATCCCACACCCCTCACTGTATCACTCTGATATACCCCACACCCCTCACTGTAACACTGATATATCCCACACCCCTCACTGTAACACTGATATACCCCACACCTCTCACTGTCACACTGATATACCCCACACCCCTCACTGTAACACTGATATACCCCACACCCCTCACTGTAACACTGATATACCCCACACCCCTCACTGTAACACTGATATACCCCACACCCCTCACTGTAACACTGATATACCCCACACCCCTCACTGTAACACTGATATACCCCACACCCCTCACTGTAACACTGATATACCCCACACCCCTCACTGTAACACTGATATACCCCACACCCCTCACTGTAACACTGATATACCCCACACCCCTCACTGTAACACTGATATACCCCACACCCCTCACTGTAATACTCTGATATACCCCACACCCCTCACTGTAACACTCTGATATACCCCACACCCCTCACTGTAACACTGATATATCCCACACCCCTCACTGTAACACTGATATACCCCACACCCCTCACTGTAACACTGATATACCCCACACCCCTCACTGTAACACTGATATATCCCACACCCCTCACTGTATCACTCTGATATACCCCACACCCCTCACTGTAACACTGATATATCCCACACCCCTCACTGTAACACTGATATACCCCACACCCCTCACTGCCACACTGATATACCCCACACCCCTCACTGTAACACTGATATACCCCACACCCCTCACTGTAACACTGATATACCCCACACCCCTCACTGTAACACTGATATACCCCACACCCCTCACTGTAATACTGACATACCCCACACCTCTCACTGTAACACTGATATATCCCACACCCCTCACTGTAACACTGATATACCCCACACCCCTCACTGTAACACTGATATACCCCACACCCCTCACTGTAACACTGATATACCCTACACCCCTCACTGTAACACTGATATATCCCACACCCCTCACTGTAACACTCTGATATACCCCACACCCCTCACTGTAACACTGATATACCCCACACCCCTCACTGTAACACTCTGATATACCCCACACACCACACTGTCACACTGATATACCCCACACCCCTCACTGTAACACTGATATACCCCACACCCCTCACTGTAACACTGATATATCCCACACCCCTCACTGTAACACTGATATACCCCACACCCATCACTGTAACACTGATATACCCCACACCCCTCACTGTAACACTGATATACCCCACACCCCTCACTGTAACACTGATATACCCCACACCCCTCACTGTAACACTGATATACCCCACACCCCTCACTGTAACACTGATATACCCCACACCCTCACTGTAACACTCTGATATACCCCACACCCCTCACTGTAACACTTATATACCTCACACCCCTCACTGTAACACTGATATATCCCACACCCCTCACTGTAACACTGATATCCCCACACCCCTCACTGTAACACTGATATACCCCACACCCCTCACTGTAACACTCTGATATATCCCACACACCTCACTGTAACACTGATATATCCCACACACCTCACTGTAACACTGATATACCCCACACCCCTCACTGTAACACTGATATACCCCACACCCCTCACTGTAACACTGATATATCCCACACTCCTCACTGTAACACTGATATACCCCACACCCCTCACTGTAACACTGATATATCCCACACCCCTCACTGTAACACTGATATATCCCACACCCCTCACTGTAACACTGATATACCCCACACCCCTCACTGTAACACTGATATACCACACACCCCTCACTGTAACACTGATATATCCCACACCCCTCACTGTAACACTGATATACCCCATACCCCTCATTGTAACACTGATATATCCCACACCCCTCACTGTAACTCTGATATACCCCACACCCCTCACTGTAACTCTGATATATCCCACACCCCTCACTGTAACACTGATATACCCCACACCCCTCACTGTAACACTGATATATCCCACACCCCTCACTGTAACACTCTGATATATCACACACCCCTCACTGTAACACTGATATACGCCACACCCCTCACTGTAACACTGATATACCCCATACCCCTCATTGTAACACTGATATATCCCACACCCCTCACTGTAACTCTGATATACCCCACACCCCTCACTGTAACTCTGATATATCCCACACCCCTCACTGTAACACTGATATACCCCACACCCCTCACTGTAACACTGATATATCCCACACCCCTCACTGTAACACTGATATATCCCACACCCCTCACTGTAACACTGATATACCCCACACCCCTCACTGTAACACTGATATACCCCACACCCCTCACTGTAACACTGATATACCCCACACCCCTCACTGTAACACTGATATACCCCACACCCCTCACTGTAACACTGATATACCCCACACCCCTCACTGTAACACTGACATATCCCACACCCCTCACTGTAACACTGATATACCCCACACCCCTCACTGTAACACTGATATACCCCACACCCCTCACTGTAACACTGATATACCCCACACACCTCACTGTAACACTGATATATCCCACACCCCTTACTGTAACACTGATATATCCCACACCACTCACTGTAACACTGATATATCCCACACCCCTCACTGTAACACTGATATACCCCACACCCCTCACTGTAACACTGATATATCCCACACCCCTCACTGTAACACTGATATATCCCACACCCCTCACTGTAACACTGATATACCCCACACCCCTCACTGTAACACTGATATACACCACACCCCTCACTGTAACACTGATATACCCCACACCCCTCACTGTAACACTGATATACCCCACACCCCTCACTGTAACACTGATATACCCCACACCCCTCACTGTAACACTGATATACCCCACACACCTCACTGTAACACTGATATACCCCACACCCCTCACTGTAACACTGATATATCCCACACCCCTCACTGTAACACTGATATACCCCACACCCCTCACTGTGACACTGATATATCCCACACCCCTCACTGTAACACTCTGTTGCTCTCTTTTAATCTCGCTGCTTTCCGCCTCCCTCACCAGTTCCTCTGCGAGATGACGGGAATATGCCAGATATTCCGGCCCATCCCTGTGACAAAATCGGTCCGACCCTGGAGTGGATGAAGAAACTCTGAGCTGGGCGTCGAATAGCTTTCGCTGTAGCAGAACCTGAATATTCATGGTTCCATTTGTAAAGATTTCAATAAATGTTGTTTGTGATGTGGATGGTGCCTTCCTGATCGATTATTCCCTTCCCAGGGTCACTTATCCCTCGGTTAGACCCACACTCGGAGCACCGTGCACAGTCCCGGTCTCCGTATCCCTCGGTTAGACCCACACTCGGAGCACCGTGCACAGTCCCGGTCTCCGTATTCCTCGGTTAGACCCACACTCGGAGCACCGTGCACAGTCCCGGTCTCCGTATCCCTCGGTCAGACCCACACTCGGAGCACCGTGCACAGTCCCGGTCTCCCTATCCCTCAGTCAGACCCACACTCGGAGCACCGTGCACAGTCCCGGTCTCCGTATCCCTCGGTTAGATCCACACTCGGAGCACCGTGCACAGTCCCGGTCTCCGCATCCCTCGGTCAGACCCACACTCGGAGCACCGTGCACAGTCCCGGTCTCCGTATCCCTCGGTCAGACCCACACTCGGAGCACCGAGCACAGTCCCGGTCTCCGTATCCCTCGGTCAGACCCACACTCGGAGCACCGTGCACAGTCCCGGTCTCTGTATCCCTCGGTCAGACCCACACTCGGAGCACCGTGTACAGTCCCGGTTTCCGTATCCCTCGGTCAGACCCACACTCGGAGCACCGTGCACAGTCCCGGTCTCCGTATCCCTCGGTCAGACCCACACTCGGAGCACCGTGCACAGTCCCGGTCTCCGTATCCCTCGGTCAGACCCACACTCGGAGCACCGTGCACAATCCCAGTCTCCGTTACCCTCGGTCAGACAAACACTCGGAGCACCGTGCACAGTCCCGGTCTCCGTATCCCTCGGTCACACCCACACTCGGAGCACCGTGCACAGTCCCGGTCTCCGTATCCCTCGGTTAGACCCACACTCGGAGCACCGTGCACAGTCCCGGTCTCCGTCTCCCTCGGTTAGACCCACACTCGGAGCACCGTGCACAGTCCCGGTCTCCGTATCCCTCGGTCAGACCCACACTCGGAGCACCGTGCACAGTCCCGGTCTCCGTATCCCTCGGTTAGACCCACGCTCGGAGCACCGTGCACAGTCCCGGTCTCCGTATCCCTCGGTCAGACTCACACTCGGAGCACCATGCGCAGTCCCGGTCTCCGTGTCCCTCGGTCAGACCCACACTCGGAGCACCGTGCACAGTCCCGGTCTCCGTATCCCTCGGGTAGACCCACACTCGGAGCCCCGTGCACAGTCCCGGTCTCCGTATCCCTCGGTTAGACCCACACTCGGAGCACCGTGCACAGTCCCGGTCTCTGTATCCCTCGGTCAGACCCACACTCGGAGCACCGTGCACAGTCCCGGTCTCAGTATCCCTCGGTCAGGCCCACACTCGGAGCACCGTGCACAGTCCCGGTCTCTGTACCCCTCGGTTAGACCCACACTCGGAGCACCGTGCACAGTCCCGGTCTCTGTACCCCTCGGTCAGACCCACACTCGGAGCACCGTGCACAGTCCCGGTCTCCGTATCCCTCGGGTAGACCCACACTCGGAGTACCGTGCACAGTCCCGGTCTCTGTACCCCTCGGTCAGACCCACACTCGGAGCACCGTGCACAGTCCCGGTCTCCGTATCCCTCAGTCAGACACACACTCGGAGCACCGTGCACAGTCCCGGTCTCTGTACCCCTCGGTCAGACCCACACTCGGAGCACCGTGCACAGTCCCGGTCTCCCTATCCCTCGGGTAGACCCACACTCGGAGCACCGTGCACAGTCCCGGTCTCCGTGTCCCTCGGTCAGACCCACACTCGGAGCACCGTGCACAGTCCCGGTCTCCCTAACCCTCGGTTAGACCCACACTCGGAGCACCGTGCACAGTCCCGGTCTCCGTATCCCTCGGTCAGACCCACACTCGGAGCACCGTGCACAGTCCCATTCTCCCTAACCCTCGGTTAGACCCACACTCGGAGCACCGTGCACAGTCCCGGTCTCCGTATCCCTCGGTTCGGCCCACACTCGGAGCACCGTGCACAGTCCCGATCTCCGTATCCCTCGGTCAGACCCACAATCGGAGCCCCGTACACAGTCCCGGTCTCCGTATCCCTCGGTCAGACCCACACTCGGAGCCCCGTACACAGTCCCGGTCTCCGTATCCCTCGGTTAGACCCACACTCGGAGCACCGTGCACAGTCCCGGTCTCCGTATCCCTCGGTTAGACCCACACTCGGAGCACCGTGCACAGTCCCGGTCTCCGTCTCCCTCGGTTAGACCCACACTCGGAGCACCGCGCCCAGTCCCGGTCTCCGTATCCCTCGGTCAGACCCACACTCGGAGCACCGTGCACAGTCCCGGTCTCCGTATCCCTCGGTTAGACCCACACTCGGAGCACCGTGCACAGTCCCGGTCTCCGTCTCCCTCGGTCAGACCCACACTCGGAGCACCATGCACAGTCCCGGTCTCCGTATCCCTCGGTCAGACCCACACTCGGAGCCCCGTGCACAGTCCCGGTCTCCGTATCCCTCGGTTAGACCCACACTCGGAGCACCGTGCACAGTCCCGGTCTCCGTATCCCTCGGTTAGACCCACACTCGGAGCACCGTGCACAGTCCCGGTCTCCGTCTCCCTCGGTCAGACCCACACTCGGAGCACCGTGCACAGTCCCGGTCTCCGTATCCCTCGGTCAGATCCACACTCGGAGCACCGTGCACAGTCCCGGTCTCCGTCTCCCTCGGTTAGACCCACACTCGGAGCACCGTGCACTGTCCCGGTCTCCGTATCCCTCGGTTAGACCCACACTCGGAGCACCGTGCACAGTCCCGGTCTCCGTATCCCTCGGTCAGACCCACACTTGGAGCACCGTGCACAGTCCCGGTCTCCGTGTCCCTCGGTTAGACCCACACTCGGAGCACAGTGTACAGTCCCGGTCTCCGTATCCCTCGGTTCGGCCCACACTCGGAGCACCGTGCACAGTCCCGGTCTCCGTATCCCTCGGTCAGACCCACACTCGGAGCACCGTGCACAGTCCCGGTCTCCGTATCCCTCGGTCAGACCCACACTCGGAGCACCGTGCACAGTCCCGGTCTCCGTATCCCTCGGTCAGACCCACACTCGGAGCACCGTGCACAATCCCGGTCTCCGTATCCCTCGGTCAGACCCACACTCGGAGCACCGTGCACAGTCCCGGTCTCCGTATCCCTCGGTCAGACCCACACTCGGAGCACCGTGCACAGTCCCGGTCTCCGTATCCCTCGGTTAGACCCACACTCGGAGCACCGTGCACAGTCCCGGTCTCCGTATCCCTCGGTCAGACCCACACTCGGAGCACCGTGCACAGTCCCGGTCACGTATCCCTCGGTTAGACCCACACTCGGAGCACCGTGCACAGTCCCGGTCTCCGTATCCCTCGGTCAGACCCACACTCGGAGCCCCGTGCACAGTCCCGGTCTCCCTATCTCTTGGTTAGACTCACACTCGGAGCACCGTGCACAGTCCCGGTCTCCGTATCCCTCGGTCAGACCCACACTCGGAGCACCGTGCACAGTCCCGGTCTCCGTATCCCTCGGTTAGACCCACACTCGGAGCACCGTGCACAGTCCCGGTCTCCGTATCCCTCGGTGAGACCCACACTCGGAGCACCGTGCACAGTCCCGGTCTCCGTATCCCTCGGTGAGACCCACACTCGGAGCACCGTGCACAGAATGTGGGACTCGCTCCCACGGGGAGAATGTGGGACTCGCTCCCACGGAGAGTGGGGGAGAATGTGGGACTCGCTCCCACGGGGAGTGGGGGAGAATGTGGGACTCGCTCCCACGGGGAGTGGGGGAGAATGTGGGACTCGCTCCCACGGGGAGTGGGGGAGAATGTGGGACTCGCTCCCGCGGGGAGTGGGGGAGAATGTGCGACTCGCTCCCGGGGGGGGAATGTGGGACTCGCTCCGACGGGGAGTGGGGGAGAATGTGGGACTCGCTCCCACGGGGAGTGGGGGAGAATGTGGGACTCGCTCCCACGGGGATTGGGGGTGAATGTGGGACTCGCTCCCACGGGGAGTGGGGGAGAATGTGGGACTCGCTCCCACGGGGATTGGGGGAGAATGTGGGACTCGCACCCACAGGGAGTGGGGGAGAATGTGGGACTCGCTCCCACGGGGAGTGGGGAGAATGTGGGACTCGCTCCCGCGGGGAGTGGGGGAGAATGTGGGACTCGTTCCCACGGGGAGTGGGGGAGAATGTGGGACTCGCTGCCACGGGGAGTGGGGGTGAATGTGGGACTGGCCCCCGTGGGGGAGAATGTGGGACTCGCTCCCGCGGGGAGTGGGGGAGAATGTGGGACTCGCTCCCACGGGGAGTGGGGGAGAATGTGGGACTCGCTCCCACGGGGAGTGGGGGAGAATGTGGGACTCGCTCCCACGGGGAGTGGGGGAGAATGTGGGACTCGCTCCCACGGGGAGTGGGGGAGAATGTGGGACTCGCTCCCATGGGGAGTGGGGGTGAATGTGGGACTGGCCCCCGTGGGGGAGAATGTGGGACTCGCTCCCGCGGGGAGTGGGGGAGAATGTGGGACACGCTTCCACGGGGAATGGGGAGAATGTGGGACTCGCTCCCACGGGGAGTGGGGGAGAAAGTGGGACTCGCTCCCGCGGGGAGTGGGGGAGAATGTGTGACTCGCTGCGGCGGGGAGTGGGGGAGAATGTAGGACTCGCTCCCGGGGGGAGAATGTGGGACTCGCTCAGACCACCTCATATTTAGGGCGATAAATTCCTTCTGAGCTGATTAGGGACAGACGAAACACGCTGGGCAAGATTCGCGGTGGAGAAATTTATTCATTTACTATTGAGAAACATTTGCGCAAGCATACATCTTCAATTCAATGTGAATTCCGCGGGCGAATGGAGTCTCGATCCTCCCTGCCCATGGACAGTCCCCATCAGGCAATGTTGGCGAGAATCGGAGATATTTCATTTGGTCACGAGTCTCCTCCCGATGGGAGCCGGGCAGTCGGAATTCAGTCGAAGTCCGGGTAGGGCCCTGGGCTGGGATAGTCACTGTAAGCTGCCTTATCGTCCGGGCTCGCGGGTTGCCAACACTTCCCGAGAGTCTCGGTCACATCCCGGGGAGAGAGTTCCTCATCGCTACACTCCTGTGAGACGGCGAAACGGGAGGTATTACCAACAAACGGACGCCACTCCGATGGAGCCAAACCCCTTCCCGTTCACTCCCACTCTACACAATCCCAATGGACCCAAACCACTTCCCGTTCACTCCCACTGTACACAATCCCAATGGAGACAAACCCCTTCCCGTTCACTCCCACTCTACACAATCCCAATGGACCCAAACCCCTTCCCGTTCACTCCCACTGTACACAATCCCAATGGACCCAAACCCCTTCCCGTTCACTCCCACTGTGCACAATCCCAATGGACCCAAACCCCTTCCCGTTCACTCCCACTGTGCACAATCCCAATGGACCCAAACCCCTTCCCGTTCACTCCCACTGTACACAATCCCAATGGACCCAAACCCCTTCCCGTTCACTCCCACTGTCCACAATCCCAATGGACCCAAACCCCTTCCCGTTCACTCCCACTCTACACAATCCCAATGGACCCAAACCCCTTCCGTTCACTCCCACTGTACACAATCCCAATGGACCCAAACCCCTTCCCGTTCACTCCCACTCTACACAATCCCAATGGACCCAAACCCCTTCCCGTTCACTCCCACTCTACACAATCCCAATGGACCCAAACCCCTTCCCGTTCACTCCCACTCTACACAATCCCAATGGACCCAAACCCCTTCCCGTTCACTCCCACTGTCCACAATCCCAATGGACCCAAACCCCTTCCCGTTCACTCCCACTGTCCACAATCCCAATGGACCCAAACCCCTTCCCGTTCACTCCCACTCTACACAATCCCAATGGACCCAAACCCCTTCCGTTCACTCCCACTGTACACAATCCCAATGGACCCAAACCCCTTCCCGTTCACTCCCACTCTACACAATCCCAATGGACCCAAACCCCTTCCCGTTCACTCCCACTCTACACAATCCCAATGGACCCAAACCCCTTCCCGTTCACTCCCACTGTACACAATCCCAATGGACCCAAACCCCTTCCCGTTCACTCCCACTCTACACAATCCCAATGGACCCAAACCCCTTCCCGTTCACTCCCACTGTGCACATTCTCAATGGACCCAAACCCCTTCCCATTCACGCCCACTCTGCACAATCCCAATGGACCCAAACCCCTTCCCGTTCACTCCCACTGTGCACAATCCCAATGGACCCAATCCCCTTCCTGTTCACTCCCACTCTGCACAATCCCAATGGACCCAAACCCCTTCCCGTTCACTCCCACTCTGCACAATCCCAATGGACCCAAACCCCTTCCCGTTCACTCCCACTGTACACAATCCCAATGGACCCAAACCCCTTCCCGTTCACTCCCACTCTACACAATCCCAATGGACCCAAACCCCTTCCCGTTCACTCCCACTCTACACAATCTCAATGGACCCAAACCCCTTCCCGTTCACTCCCACTCTACACAATCCCAATGGAACCAAACCCCTTCCCGTTCACTCCCACTGTGCACAATCCCAATGGACCCAATCCCCTTCCTGTTCACTCCCATTCTGCACAATCCCAATGGACCCAAACCCCTTCCCGTTCACTCCCACTCTGCACAATCCCAATGGACCCAAACCCCTTCCCGTTCACTCCCACTGTACACAATCCCAATGGACCCAAACCCCTTCCCGTTCACTCCCACTCTACACAATCCCAATGGACCCAAACCCCTTCCTGTTCACTCCCACTCTACACAATCTCAATGGACCCAAACCCCTTCCCGTTCACTCCCACTCTACACAATCCCAATGGAACCAAACCCCTTCCCGTTCACTCCCACTGTACACAATCCCAATGGACCCAAACCCCTTCCCGTTCACTCCCACTCTACACAATCCCAATGGACACAAACCCCTTCCCGTTCACTCCCACTGTACACAATCCCAATGGACCCAAACCCCTTCCCGTTCACTCCCACTGTACACAATCCCAATGGACCCAAACCCCTTCCCGTTCACTCCCACTGAACACAATCCCAATGGACCCAAACCACTTCCCGTTCACTCCCACTCTGCACAATCCCAATGGACCCAAACCCCTTCCCGTTCACTCCCACTGTCCACAATCCCAATGGACCCAAACCCCTTCCCGTTCACTCCCACTGTACACAATCCCAATGGACCCAAACCCCTTCCCGTTCACTCCCACTGTACACAATCCCAATGGACCCAAACCCCTTCCCGTTCACTCCCACTCTGCACAATCCCAATGGACCCAAACCCCTTCCCGTTCACTCCCACTGTACACAATCCCAATGGACCCAAACCCCTTCCCGTTCACTCCCACTGTCCACAATCCCAATGGACCCAAACCCCTTCCCATTCACTCCCACTGTCCACAATCCCAATGGACCCAAACCCCTTCCCGTACACTCCCAGTCTACACAATCCCAATGGACCCAAACCCCTTCCCGTTGACTCCCACTCTGCACAATCCCAATGGACCCAAACCCCTTCCCGTTCACTCCCACTCTGCACAATCCCAATGGACCCAAACCCCTTCCCGTTCACTCCCACTGTCCACAATCCCAATGGACCCAAACCCCTTCCCGTTCACTCCCACTGTACATATTCCCAATGGACCCAAACCCCTTCCCGTTCACTCCCACTGTACACAATCCCAATGGACCCAAACCCCTTCCCGTTCACTCCCACTGTGCACAATCCCAATGGAACCGAACCCCTTCCCGTTCACTCCCACTGTACACAATCCCAATGGACCCAAACCCCTTCCCGTTCACTCCCACTGTACACAATCCCAATGGACCCAAACCCCTTCCCGTTTACTCCCACTGTCCACAACCCCAATGGACCCAAACCCCTTCCCGTTCACTCCCACTGTGCACAATCCCAATGGACCCAAACCCCTTCCCGTTCACTCCCACTGTCCACAATCCCAATGGACACAAACCCCTTCCCGTTCACTCCCACTGTGCACAATCCCAATGGACCCAAACCCCTTCCCGTTCACTCCCACTGTACACAATCCCAATGGACCCAAACCCCTTCCCGTTCCCTCCCACTGTGCACAATCCCAATGGACCCAAACCCCTTCCCGTTCACTCCCACTGTACACATTCCCAATGGACCCAAACCCCTTCCCGTTCACTCCCACTGTACACAATCCCAATGGACCCAAACCCCTTCCCGTTCACTCCCACTGTGCACAATCCCAATGGACCCGAACCCCTTCCCGTTCACTCCCACTGTACACAATCCCAATGGACCCAAACCCCTTCCCGTTCACTCCCACTGTACACAATCCCAATGGACCCAAACCCCTTCCCGTTTACTCCCACTGTCCACAACCCCAATGGACCCAAACCCCTTCCCGTTCACTCCCACTGTGCACAATCCCAATGGACCAAAACCCCTTCCCGTTCACTCCCACTCTACACAATCCCAATGGACCCAAATCCCTTCCCGTTCACTCCCACTGTGCACAATCCCAATGGACCCAAACCCCTTCCCGTTCACTCCCACTGTACACAATCCCAATGGACCCAAACCCCTTCCCGTTCACTCCCACTGTACACAATCCCAATGGACCCAAACCCCTTCCCGTTTACTCCCACTGTCCACAACCCCAATGGACCCAAACCCCTTCCCGTTCACTCCCACTGTGCACAATCCCAATGGACACAAACCCCTTCCCGTTCACTCCCACTGTACACAATCCCAATGGACAAACCCCTTCCCGTTCACTCCCACTGTACACAATCCCAATGGACCCAAACCCCTTCCCGTTCACTCCCACTCTACACAATCCCAATGGACCCAAACCCCTTCCCGTTCACTCCCACTGAACACAATCCCAATGGACCCAAACCACTTCCCGTTCACTCCCACTCTGCACAATCCCAATGGACCCAAACCCCTTCCCGTTCACTCCCACTGTACACAATCCCAATGGACCCAAATCCCTTCCCGTTCACTCCCACTGTACACAATCCCAATGGACCCAAACCCCTTCCCGTTCACTCCCACTGAACACAATCCCAATGGACCCAAACCACTTCCCGTTCACTCCCACTCTACACAATCCCAATGGACCCAAACCCCTTCCCGTTCACTCCCACTGTCCACAATCCCAATGGACCCAAACCCCTTCCCGTTCACTCCCACTGTACACAATCCCAATGGACCCAAACCCCTTCCCGTTCACTCCCACTGTACACAATCCCAATGGACCCAAACCCCTTCCCGTTCACTCCCACTCTGCACAATCCCAATGGACCCAAACCCCTTCCCGTTCACTCCCACTGTACACAATCCCAATGGACCCAAACCCCTTCCCGTTCACTCCCACTGTCCACAATCCCAATGGACCCAAACCCCTTCCCGTTCACTCCCACTGTCCACAATCCCAATGGACCCAAACCCCTTCCCATTCACTCCCACTGTCCACAATCCCAATGGACCCAAACCCCTTCCCGTACACTCCCAGTCTACACAATCCCAATGGACCCAAACCCCTTCCCGTTGACTCCCACTCTGCACAATCCCAATGGACCCAAACCCCTTCCCGTTCACTCCCACTCTGCACAATCCCAATGGACCCAAACCCCTTCCCGTTCACTCCCACTGTCCACAATCCCAATGGACCCAAACCCCTTCCCGTTCACTCCCACTGTACATATTCCCAATGGACCCAAACCCCTTCCCGTTCACTCCCACTGTACACAATCCCAATGGACCCAAACCCCTTCCCGTTCACTCCCACTGTGCACAATCCCAATGGACCCGAACCCCTTCCCGTTCACTCCCACTGTACACAATCCCAATGGACCCAAACCCCTTCCCGTTCACTCCCACTGTACACAATCCCAATGGACCCAAACCCCTTCCCGTTTACTCCCACTGTCCACAACCCCAATGGACCCAAACCCCTTCCCGTTCACTCCCACTGTGCACAATCCCAATGGACCCAAACCCCTTCCCGTTCACTCCCACTGTCCACAATCCCAATGGACACAAACCCCTTCCCGTTCACTCCCACTGTGCACAATCCCAATGGACCCAAACCCCTTCCCGTTCACTCCCACTGTACACAATCCCAATGGACCCAAACCCCTTCCCGTTCCCTCCCACTGTGCACAATCCCAATGGACCCAAACCCCTTCCCGTTCACTCCCACTGTACACATTCCCAATGGACCCAAACCCCTTCCCGTTCACTCCCACTGTACACAATCCCAATGGACCCAAACCCCTTCCCGTTCACTCCCACTGTGCACAATCCCAATGGACCCGAACCCCTTCCCGTTCACTCCCACTGTACACAATCCCAATGGACCCAAACCCCTTCCCGTTCACTCCCACTGTACACAATCCCAATGGACCCAAACCCCTTCCCGTTTACTCCCACTGTCCACAACCCCAATGGACCCAAACCCCTTCCCGTTCACTCCCACTGTGCACAATCCCAATGGACCAAAACCCCTTCCCGTTCACTCCCACTCTACACAATCCCAATGGACCCAAATCCCTTCCCGTTCACTCCCACTGTGCACAATCCCAATGGACCCAAACCCCTTCCCGTTCACTCCCACTGTACACAATCCCAATGGACCCAAACCCCTTCCCGTTCACTCCCACTGTACACAATCCCAATGGACCCAAACCCCTTCCCGTTTACTCCCACTGTCCACAACCCCAATGGACCCAAACCCCTTCCCGTTCACTCCCACTGTGCACAATCCCAATGGACACAAACCCCTTCCCGTTCACTCCCACTGTACACAATCCCAATGGACAAACCCCTTCCCGTTCACTCCCACTGTACACAATCCCAATGGACCCAAACCCCTTCCCGTTCACTCCCACTCTACACAATCCCAATGGACCCAAATCCCTTCCCGTTCACTCCCACTGTGCACAATCCCAATGGACCCAAACCCCTTCCCGTTCACTCCCACTGTCCACAATCCCAATGGACACAAACCCCTTCCCGTTCACTCCCACTGTGCACAATCCCAATGGACCCAAACCCCTTCCCGTTCACTCCCACTGTACACAATCCCAATGGACCCAAACCCCTTCCCGTTCACTCCCACTGTCCACAATCCCAATGGACACAAACCCCTTCCCGTTCACTCCCACTGTGCACAATCCCAATGGACCCAAACCCCTTCCCGTTCACTCCCACTGTACACAATCCCAATGGACCCAAACCCCTTCCCGTTCACTCCCACTCTACACAATCCCAATGGACCCAAACCCCTTCCCGTTCACTCCCACTGTCCACAATCCCAATGGACACAAACCCCTTCCCGTTCACTCCCACTGTGCACAATCCCAATGGACCCAAACCCCTTCCCGTTCACTCCCACTGTACACAATCCCAATGGACCCAAACCCCTTCCCGTTCACTCCCACTCTACACAATCCCAATGGACACAAATCCCTTCCCGTTCACTCCCACTGTGCACAATCCCAATGGACCCAAACCCCTTCCCGTTCACTCCCACTGTACACAATCCCAATGGACCCAAACCCATTCCCGTTCACTCCCACTCTACACAATCCCAATGGACCCAAACCCCTTCCCGTTCACTCCCACTCTACACAATTCCAATGGACCCAAACCCCTTCCCGTTCACTCCCACTGTACACAATCGCAATGGACCCAAACCCCTTCCCGTTCACTCCCCCTACTCAATCCCAATGGACCCAAACCCCTTCCCGTTCACTCCCACTGTCCACAATCCCAGTGGGCCCAGTCCCAGTGGGCCCAGTCCCAGCGGGCCCCGTCCCAGTGGGCACCGTCCCAGCGGGCCCCGTCCCAGTGGGCCCAGTCCCAGTCCCAGCGGGCCCCGTCCCAGTGGGCCCCGTCCCAGTGGGCCCCGTCCCAGCGGGCCCCGTCCCAGTGGGCCCAGTCCCAGTCCCAGCGGGCCCCGTCCCAGTGGGCCCCATCCCAGCGGGCCCTGTCCCAGTGGGTCCAGTCCCAGTCCCAGCGGGCCCCGTCCCAGTGCGCCCTGTCCCAGTCCCAGCGGGCCCCGTCCCAGTGGGCCCTGTCCCCGTCCCAGTGGGCCCCGTCCCAGTGGGCCCTGTCCCAGTGGGCCCTGTCCCAGTGGGCCCCGTCCCAGCGGGCCCCGTCCCAGTGGGCCCCGTCCCAGCGGGCCCCGTCCCAGCGGGCCCCGTCCCAGTGGGCCCGGTCCCAGTGGGCCCAGTCCCAGTCCCAGCGGGCCCCGTCCCAGTGGGCCCCGTCCCTGTCCCAGTAGGCCCCGTCCCAGTGGGCCCCGTCCCAGTGGGCCCCGTCCCAGTCCAGGCGGGCCCCGTCCCAGTGGGCCCTGTCCCAGTCCCAGCGGGCATCGTCCCAGTGGGCCCTGTCCCAGTCCCAGTGGGCCCCGTCCCAGTCCCAGTGGGCCCTGTCCCAGTGCCAGTGGGCCCCGTCCCAGTGGGCCCCGTCCCAGTCCCAGCGGGCCCCGTCCCAGTGGGCCCTGTCCCAGCGGGCCCCGTCCCAGCGGGCCCCGTCCCAGCGGGCCCCATCCCAGTGGGCCCTGTCCCAGTGGGCCCAGTCCCAGTCCCAGTGGGCCCAGTCCCAGTCCCAGGGGGCCCCGTCCCAGCGGGCCCCGTCCCAGTGGGTCCAGTCCCAGTCCCAGTGGGCCCAGTCCCAGTCCCAGGGGGCCCCATCCCAGTGGGCCCCGTCCCAGTGGGCCCCGTCCCAGTGGGCCCAGTCCCCGTCCCAGTCCCAGGGGGACCCGTCCCAGTGGGCCCCGTCCCAGCGGGCACATTCCCAGCGGACCCCGTCCCAGTGGGCCCCGTCGCAGTGGACCCAGTCCCAGTGGGCCCCATCCCAGTGGACCCAGTCCCAGCGGACCCAGTCCCAGCGGGCCCAGTCCCAGAGGGCCCAGTCCCAGTCCCAGTCCCAGTCCCAGTTCCAGCGGGCCCAGTCCCAGCGAGCCCAGTTCCAGCGGGCCCAGTCCCAGCGGGCCCAGTCCCAGCGGGCCCAGTCCCAGCGGGCCCAGTCCCAGCGGGCCCAGTCCCAGCGGGCCCAGTCCCAGTGGGCCCCGTCCCAGCGGGCCTTGTCCCAGCGGGCCCAGTCCCAGTCCCAGCGGGCCCAGTCCCAGGGGGCCCAGTCCCAGCGGGCCTAGTCCCAGCGGGCCCAGTCCCAGCGGGCCCAGTCCCAGCGGGCCCAGTCCCAGTCCCAGCGGGCCCAGTCCCAGCGGGCCCAGTCCCAGTCCCAGTGGGCCCAGTCCCAGCGGGCCCAGTCCCAGTCCCAGTGGGCCCAGTCCCAGTCCCAGTGGGCCCCGTCCCACCGGGCCCAGTCCCAGTCCCAGCGGGCCCCGTCCCAGCGGGCCCAGTCCCAGCGGGCCCAGTCCCAGTCCCAGTGGGCCCAGTCCCAGTCCCAGTGGGCCCCGTCCCACCGGGCCCAGTCCCAGTCCCAGTGGGCCCAGTCCCAGCGGGCCCAGTCCCAGTGGGCCCAGTCCCAGTCCCAGCGGGCCCAGTCCCAGTCCCAGCGGGCCCCGTCCCAGCGGGCCCCGTCACAGCGGGCCCCGTCCCAGTGGGCCCAGTCCCAGTCCCAGCGGGCCCAGTCCCAGTCCCAGCGGGCCCCGTCCCAGTGGGCCCCGTCCCAGTGGGCCCAGTCCCAGCGGGCCCAGTCCCAGTCCCAGCGGGCCCCGTCCCAGTCCCAGCGGGCCCCGTCCCAGCGGGCCCAGTCCCAGCGGGCCCAGTCCCAGCGGGCCCAGTCCCAGCGGGCCCCGTCCCAGCGGGCCCATTCCCAGCGGGCCCCGTCCCAGCGGGCCCAGTCCCAGTCCCAGCGGGCCCAGTCCCAGCGGGCCCCGTCCCAGGGGGCCCCGTCCCAGCGGGCCCCGTCCCAGCGGGCCCAGTCCCAGCGGGCCCAGTCCCAGCGGGCCCAGTCCCAGCGGCCCAGTCCCAGCGGGCCCAGTCCCAGTCCCAGCGGGCCCAGTCCCAGCGGGCCCAGTCCCAGCGGGCCCAGTCCCAGTCCCAGCGGGCCCAGTCCCAGCGGGCCCAGTCCCAGAGGGCCCAGTCCCAGTCCCAGTGGGCCCCGTCCCAGCGGGCCCAGTCCCAGCGGGCCCAGTCCCAGCGGGCCCAGTCCCAGTCCCAGCGGGCCCAGTCCCAGCGGGCCCAGTCCCAGTCCCAGCGGGCCCAGTCCCAGCGGGCCCAGTCCCAGTCCCAGCGGGCCCAGTCCCAGCGGGCCCAGTCCCAGTCCCAGCGGGCCCAGTCCCAGCGGGCCCAGTCCCAGTCCCAGCGGGCCCAGTCCCAGTCCCAGCGGGCCCAGTCCCAGTCCCAGCGGGCCCAGTCCCAGCGGGCCCAGTCCCAGTCCCAGCGGGCCCAGTCCCAGCGTGCCCAGTCCCAGTCCCAGCGGGCCCAGTCCCAGCGGGCCCAGTCCCAGCGGGCCCAGTCCCTGCGGGCCCAGTCCCAGTCCCAGCGGGCCCAGTCCCAGCGGGCCCAGTCCCAGTCCCAGCGGGCCCAGTCCCAGCGTGCCCAGTCCCAGCGTGCCCAGTCCCAGCGGGCCCAGTCCCAGCGGGCCCAGTCCCAGCGGGCCCAGTCCCAGTGGGCCCAGTCCCAGCGGGCCCAGTCCCAGCGGGCCCAGTCCCAGTCCCAGCGGGCCCAGTCCCAGCGGGCCCAGTCCCAGTGGGCCCAGTCCCAGTGGGCCCAGTCCCAGCGGGCCCAGTCCCAGCGGGCCCAGTCACAGTGGGCCCAGTCCCAGTGGGCCCAGTCCCAGCGGGCCCAGACCCAGTCCCAGCGGGCCCAGTCCCAGCGGGCCCAGTCCCAGTCCCAGCGGGCCCAGTCCCAGCGGGCCCAGTCCCTGCGGGCCCAGTCCCAGTCCCAGCGGGCCCAGTCCCAGCGGGCCCAGTCCCAGCGTGCCCAGTCCCAGCGGGCCCAGTCCCAGTCCCAGCGGGCCCAGTCCCAGCGTGCCCAGTCCCAGCGGGCCCAGTCCCAGCGGGCCCAGTCCCAGTGGGCCCAGTCCCAGCGGGCCCAGTCCCAGCGGGCCCAGTCCCAGTCCCAGCGGGCCCAGTCCCAGTGGGCCCAGTCCCAGTGGGCCCAGTCCCAGCGGGCCCCGTCCCAGCGGGCCCCGTCCCAGTCCCAGCGGGCCCAGTCCCAGCGGGCCCAGTCCCAGTCCCAGCGGGCCCAGTCCCAGTCCCAGCGGGCCCAGTCCCAGTGGGCCCAGTCCCAGCGGGCCCAGTCCCAGCGGACCCCGTCCCACCGGGCCCAGTCCCAGCGGGCCCAGTCCCAGCGGGCCCAGTCCCAGGGGGACCCGTCCCAGTGGGCCCCGTCCCAGCGGGCACATTCCCAGCGGACCCCGTCCCAGTGGGCCCCGTCGCAGTGGACCCAGTCCCAGTGGGCCCCATCCCAGTGGACCCAGTC
Source organism: Scyliorhinus torazame (assembly GCF_047496885.1). Classification (NCBI taxonomy): domain Eukaryota; kingdom Metazoa; phylum Chordata; class Chondrichthyes; order Carcharhiniformes; family Scyliorhinidae; genus Scyliorhinus; species Scyliorhinus torazame. The sequence goes on from NW_027308210.1 coordinate 131,889, forward strand.
CCAGCGGACCCAGTCCCAGCGGGCCCAGTCCCAGAGGGCCCAGTCCCAGTCCCAGTCCCAGTCCCAGTTCCAGCGGGCCCAGTCCCAGCGAGCCCAGTTCCAGCGGGCCCAGTCCCAGCGGGCCCAGTCCCAGCGGGCCCAGTCCCAGCGGGCCCAGTCCCAGCGGGCCCAGTCCCAGCGGGCCCAGTCCCAGTGGGCCCCGTCCCAGCGGGCCTTGTCCCAGCGGGCCCAGTCCCAGTCCCAGCGGGCCCAGTCCCAGGGGGCCCAGTCCCAGCGGGCCTAGTCCCAGCGGGCCCAGTCCCAGCGGGCCCAGTCCCAGCGGGCCCAGTCCCAGTCCCAGCGGGCCCAGTCCCAGCGGGCCCAGTCCCAGTCCCAGTGGGCCCAGTCCCAGCGGGCCCAGTCCCAGTCCCAGTGGGCCCAGTCCCAGTCCCAGTGGGCCCCGTCCCACCGGGCCCAGTCCCAGTCCCAGCGGGCCCCGTCCCAGCGGGCCCAGTCCCAGCGGGCCCAGTCCCAGTCCCAGTGGGCCCAGTCCCAGTCCCAGTGGGCCCCGTCCCACCGGGCCCAGTCCCAGTCCCAGTGGGCCCAGTCCCAGCGGGCCCAGTCCCAGTGGGCCCAGTCCCAGTCCCAGCGGGCCCAGTCCCAGTCCCAGCGGGCCCCGTCCCAGCGGGCCCCGTCACAGCGGGCCCCGTCCCAGTGGGCCCAGTCCCAGTCCCAGCGGGCCCAGTCCCAGTCCCAGCGGGCCCCGTCCCAGTGGGCCCCGTCCCAGTGGGCCCAGTCCCAGCGGGCCCAGTCCCAGTCCCAGCGGGCCCCGTCCCAGTCCCAGCGGGCCCCGTCCCAGCGGGCCCAGTCCCAGCGGGCCCAGTCCCAGCGGGCCCAGTCCCAGCGGGCCCCGTCCCAGCGGGCCCATTCCCAGCGGGCCCCGTCCCAGCGGGCCCAGTCCCAGTCCCAGCGGGCCCAGTCCCAGCGGGCCCCGTCCCAGGGGGCCCCGTCCCAGCGGGCCCCGTCCCAGCGGGCCCAGTCCCAGCGGGCCCAGTCCCAGCGGGCCCAGTCCCAGCGGCCCAGTCCCAGCGGGCCCAGTCCCAGTCCCAGCGGGCCCAGTCCCAGCGGGCCCAGTCCCAGCGGGCCCAGTCCCAGTCCCAGCGGGCCCAGTCCCAGCGGGCCCAGTCCCAGAGGGCCCAGTCCCAGTCCCAGTGGGCCCCGTCCCAGCGGGCCCAGTCCCAGCGGGCCCAGTCCCAGCGGGCCCAGTCCCAGTCCCAGCGGGCCCAGTCCCAGCGGGCCCAGTCCCAGTCCCAGCGGGCCCAGTCCCAGCGGGCCCAGTCCCAGTCCCAGCGGGCCCAGTCCCAGCGGGCCCAGTCCCAGTCCCAGCGGGCCCAGTCCCAGCGGGCCCAGTCCCAGTCCCAGCGGGCCCAGTCCCAGTCCCAGCGGGCCCAGTCCCAGTCCCAGCGGGCCCAGTCCCAGCGGGCCCAGTCCCAGTCCCAGCGGGCCCAGTCCCAGCGTGCCCAGTCCCAGTCCCAGCGGGCCCAGTCCCAGCGGGCCCAGTCCCAGCGGGCCCAGTCCCTGCGGGCCCAGTCCCAGTCCCAGCGGGCCCAGTCCCAGCGGGCCCAGTCCCAGTCCCAGCGGGCCCAGTCCCAGCGTGCCCAGTCCCAGCGTGCCCAGTCCCAGCGGGCCCAGTCCCAGCGGGCCCAGTCCCAGCGGGCCCAGTCCCAGTGGGCCCAGTCCCAGCGGGCCCAGTCCCAGCGGGCCCAGTCCCAGTCCCAGCGGGCCCAGTCCCAGCGGGCCCAGTCCCAGTGGGCCCAGTCCCAGTGGGCCCAGTCCCAGCGGGCCCAGTCCCAGCGGGCCCAGTCACAGTGGGCCCAGTCCCAGTGGGCCCAGTCCCAGCGGGCCCAGACCCAGTCCCAGCGGGCCCAGTCCCAGCGGGCCCAGTCCCAGTCCCAGCGGGCCCAGTCCCAGCGGGCCCAGTCCCTGCGGGCCCAGTCCCAGTCCCAGCGGGCCCAGTCCCAGCGGGCCCAGTCCCAGCGTGCCCAGTCCCAGCGGGCCCAGTCCCAGTCCCAGCGGGCCCAGTCCCAGCGTGCCCAGTCCCAGCGGGCCCAGTCCCAGCGGGCCCAGTCCCAGTGGGCCCAGTCCCAGCGGGCCCAGTCCCAGCGGGCCCAGTCCCAGTCCCAGCGGGCCCAGTCCCAGTGGGCCCAGTCCCAGTGGGCCCAGTCCCAGCGGGCCCCGTCCCAGCGGGCCCCGTCCCAGTCCCAGCGGGCCCAGTCCCAGCGGGCCCAGTCCCAGTCCCAGCGGGCCCAGTCCCAGTCCCAGCGGGCCCAGTCCCAGTGGGCCCAGTCCCAGCGGGCCCAGTCCCAGCGGACCCCGTCCCACCGGGCCCAGTCCCAGCGGGCCCAGTCCCAGCGGGCCCAGTCCCAGCGGGCCCAGTCCCAGCGGGCCCCGTCCCAGTCCCAGCGGGCCCCGTCCCAGCGGGCCCAGTCCCAGCGGGCCCAGTCCCAGCGGGCCCAGTCCCAGCGGGCCCCGTCCCAGTCCCAGCGGGCCCAGTCCAAGCGGGCCCCGTCCCAGTCCCAGCGGGCCCCGTCCCAGCGGGCCCAGTCCCAGCGGGCCCCGTCCCAGCGGGCCCCGTCCCAGCGGGCCCCGTCCCAGTCCCAGCGGGCCCAGTCCCAGTCCCAGCGGGCCCAGTCCCAGCGGGCCCAGTCCCAGCGGGCCCAGTCCCTGCGGGCCCAGTCCCAGTCCCAGCGGGCCCAGTCCCAGCGGGCCCAGTCCCAGTCCCAGCGGGCCCAGTCCCAGCGTGCCCAGTCCCAGCGTGCCCAGTCCCAGCGGGCCCAGTCCCAGCGGGCCCAGTCCCAGCGGGCCCAGTCCCAGTGGGCCCAGTCCCAGCGGGCCCAGTCCCAGTCCCAGCGGGCCCAGTCCCAGTGGGCCCAGTCCCAGTGGGCCCAGTCCCAGCGGGCCCAGTCCCAGCGGGCCCAGTCCCAGCGGGCCCAGTCACAGTGGGCCCAGTCCCAGTGGGCCCAGTCCCAGTCCCAGCGGGCCCAGTCCCAGCGGGCCCAGTCCCAGCGGGCCCAGTCCCTGCGGGCCCAGTCCCAGTCCCAGCGGGCCCAGTCCCAGCGGGCCCAGTCCCAGTCCCAGCGGGCCCAGTCCCAGCGTGCCCAGTCCCAGCGGGCCCAGTCCCAGTCCCAGCGGGCCCAGTCCCAGCGTGCCCAGTCCCAGCGGGCCCAGTCCCAGCGGGCCCAGTCCCAGTGGGCCCAGTCCCAGCGGGCCCAGTCCCAGCGGGCCCAGTCGCAGTCCCAGCGGGCCCAGTCCCAGCGGGCCCAGTCCCAGTGGGCCCAGTCCCAGTGGGCCCAGTCCCAGCGGGCCCAGTCTCAGCGGGCCCCGTCCCAGTCCCAGCGGGCCCAGTCCCAGCGGGCCCAGTCCCAGTCCCAGCGGGCCCAGTCCCAGTCCCAGCGGGCCCAGTCCCAGTCCCAGCGGGCCCAGTCCCAGTGGGCCCAGTCCCAGCGGGCCCAGTCCCAGCGGACCCCGTCCCACCGGGCCCCGTCCCAGCGGGCCCAGTCCCAGCGGGCCCAGTCCCAGCGGGCCCCGTCCCAGTCCCAGCGGGCCCCGTCCCAGCGGGCCCAGTCCCAGCGGGCCCAGTCCCAGCGGGCCCAGTCCCAGCGGGCCCCGTCCCAGTCCCAGCGGGCCCAGTCCCAGCGGGCCCCGTCCCAGTCCCAGCGGGCCCCGTCCCAGCGGGCCCCGTCCCAGCGGGCCCCGTACCAGCGGGCCCCGTCCCAGTCCCAGCGGGCCCAGTCCCAGTCCCAGCGGGCCCAGTCCCAGCGGGCCCAGTCCCAGCGGGCCCAGTCCCTGCGGGCCCAGTCCCAGTCCCAGCGGGCCCAGTCCCAGCGGGCCCAGTCCCAGTCCCAGCGGGCCCAGTCCCAGCGTGCCCAGTCCCAGCGTGCCCAGTCCCAGCGGGCCCAGTCCCAGCGGGCCCAGTCCCAGCGGGCCCAGTCCCAGTGGGCCCAGTCCCAGCGGGCCCAGTCCCAGTCCCAGCGGGCCCAGTCCCAGCGGGCCCAGTCCCAGTGGGCCCAGTCCCAGCGGGCCCAGTCCCAGCGGGCCCAGTCCCAGCGGGCCCAGTCCCAGCGGGCCCAGTCACAGTGGGCCCAGTCCCAGTGGGCCCAGTCCCAGCGGGTCCAGTCCCAGTCCCAGCGGGCCCAGTCCCAGCGGGCCCAGTCCCAGCGGGCCCAGTCTCTGCGGGCCCAGTCCCAGTCCCAGCGGGCCCAGTCCCAGCGGGCCCAGTCCCAGTCCCAGCGGGCCCAGTCCCAGCGTGCCCAGTCCCAGCGGGCCCAGTCCCAGTCCCAGCGGGCCCAGTCCCAGCGTGCCCAGTCCCAGCGGGCCCAGTCCCAGCGGGCCCAGTCCCAGTGGGCCCAGTCCCAGCGGGCCCAGTCCCAGCGGGCCCAGTCCCAGTCCCAGCGGGCCCAGTCCCAGTGGGCCCAGTCCCAGTGGGCCCAGTCCCAGCGGGCCCAGTCCCAGCGGGCCCCGTCCCAGTCCCAGCGGGCCCAGTCCCAGCGGGCCCAGTCCCAGTCCCAGCGGGCCCAGTCCCAGTCCCAGCGGGCCCAGTCCCAGTGGGCCCAGTCCCAGCGGGCCCAGTCCCAGCGGACCCCGTCCCACCGGGCCCAGTCCCAGCGGGCCCAGTCCCAGCGGGCCCAGTCCCAGCGGGCCCAGTCCCAGCGGGCCCCGTCCCAGTCCCAGCGGGCCCCGTCCCAGCGGGCCCAGTCCCAGCGGGCCCAGTCCCAGCGGGCCCAGTCCCAGCGGGCCCCGTCCCAGTCCCAGCGGGCCCAGTCCCAGCGGGCCCCGTCCCAGTCCCAGCGGGCCCCGTCCCAGCGGGCCCAGTCCCAGCGGGCCCCGTCCCAGCGGGCCCCGTCCCAGCGGGCCCAGTCCCAGTGGGCCCAGTCCCAGCGGGCCCCGTCCCAGCGGGCCCAGTCCCAGCGGGCCCCGTCCCAGTCCCAGCGGGCCCAGTCCCAGCGGGCCCAGTCCCAGCGGGCCCCGTCCCAGCGGGCCCAGTCCCAGCGGGCCCCGTCCCAGCGGGCCCCGTCCCAGCGGGCCCAGTCCCAGCGGGCCCAGTCCCAGTCCCAGCGGGCCCAGTCCCAGCGGGCCCAGTCCCAGCGGGCCCAGTCCCAGCGGGCCCAGTCCCAGCGGGCCCCGTCCCAGCGGGCCCAGTCCCAGCGGGCCCAGTCCCAGCGGGCCCAGTCCCAGCGGGCCCAGTCCCAGCGGGCCCTGTCCCAGCGGGCCCAGTCCCAGCGGACCCCGTCCCAGCGGGCCCCGTCCCAGCGGGCCCAGTCCCAGTGGGCCCAGTCCCAGCGGGCCCAGTCCCAGCGGGCCCTGTCCCAGCGGGCCCAGTCCCAGCGGGCCCAGTCCCAGCGGGCCCAGTCCCAGTCCCAGCGGACCCAGTCCCAGCGGGCCCAGTCCCAGTCCCAGCGGGCCCAGTCCCAGCGGGCCCCGTCCCAGCGGGCCCCGTCCCAGCGGGCCCCGTCCCAGCGGGCCCAGTCCCAGCGGGCCCAGTCCCAGTCCCTGCGGGCCCCGTCCCAGCGGGCCCCGTCCCAGCGGGCCCAGTCCCAGCGGGCCCAGTCCCAGCGGGCCCCGTCCCAGCGGGCCCAGTCCCAGTCCCAGCGGGCCCAGTCCCAGTCCCAGCGGGCCCAGTCCCAGCGGGCCCAGTCCCAGTCCCAGCGGGCCCAGTCCCAGCGGGCCCAGTCCCAGTCCCAGCGGGCCCAGTCCCAGTCCCAGCGGGCCCAGTCCCAGTCCCAGCGGGCCCAGTCCCAGTCCCAGCGGGCCCAGTCCCAGCGGGCCCCGTCCCAGCGGGCCCCGTCCCAGCGGGCCCCGTCCCAGCGGGCCCCGTTCCAGCGGGCCCAGTCCCAGTCCCAGCGGGCCCAGTCCCAGCGGACCCCGTCCCAGCGGGCCCAGTCCCAGCGGACCCCGTCCCAGTGGGCCCAGTCACAGTGGGCCCAGTCCCAGCGGGCCCCGTCCCAGTGCGGCCCTGTCCCAGCGGGCCCCGTCCCAGCGGGCCCCGTCCCAGCGGGCCCAGTCCCAGCGGGCCCCGTCCCAGCGGGCCCCGTCCCAGCGGGCCCCGTCCCAGCGGGCCCCGTCCCAGCGGGCCCCGTCCCAGCGGGCCCAGTCCCAGTCCCAGCGGGCCCAGTCCCAGCGGGCCCAGTCCCAGCGGGCCCCGTCCCAGCGGGCCCAGTCCCAGTCCCAGCGGGCCCAGTCCCAGCGGGCCCAGTCCCAGCGGGCCCAGTCCCAGCGGGCCCAGTCCCAGCGGGCCCAGTCCCAGCGGGCCCCGTCCCAGTCGGCCCTGTTCGTACCTGCTTGATCTGGTCGTGTGTCAGCAGGTAGAACGGACTGTACTGCCGCTTGACGCCTGGTAGAGGATCTCTCTCTTCCTTAATTCTCTTCCTCTTGACGCTGCTCCCCTCGCTGGGCATGGGGCTACTGGCCCCCTGAGGCCTGGCCGCCTGCCCGTCTGGTCCGTCCATCAGGCCGCCTGTCCCCACGTCGCCGAGCAGGCTCTCCTCCGCCGGGCATCCAGCTTCCTGCGGGCACACAAGGAGCAACGTCCCCCAGTCACATCACCGCCTGCAGGTCAGGAACCAGCACCTTCACCCCCCCCGTCCTCACCCCCCCGTCCTCACCCCCCCCCCGTCCTCACCCCCCCCCCCTCAACCCCCCGTCCCCCCCGTCCTCACCCCCCCCCCCCGTCCTCACCCCCCCCCTCATCCCACCCCGTCCTCACCCCCCCCCCGTCCTCACCCCCCCCGTCCTCACCCCCCCCCCCTCAACCCCCCGTCCCCCCCGTCCTCACCCCCCCCCCCCGTCCTCACCCCCCCCCTCATCCCACCCCGTCCTCACCCCCCCCCCACATCCCCCCCCCCCCCGTCCTCACCCCCCCCCCGTCCTCACCCCCCCCCGTCCTCACCCCCCCCCCGTCCTCACCCCCCCCTCATCCCACCCCGTCCTCACCCCCCCCCACATCCCCCCCCCCCCCGTCCTCACCCCCCCCCCGTCCTCATCCCCCCGTCCTCACCCCCCCCCGTCCTCACCCCCCCCGTCCTCACCCCCCCCGTCCTCACCCCCCCCCCGTCCTCACCCCCCCCCCTCACCCCCCCCCGTCCTCACCCCCCCGTCCTCACCCCCCCCGTCCCCCCCGTCCTCACCCCCCCCCGTCCTCACCCCCCCCCCGTCCTCACCCCCCCCCGTCCTCACCCCCCCGTCCTCACCCCCCCCCCGTCCACACCCCCCCCCTCACCCCCCCCGTCCTCACCCCCCCCGTCCCCCCCGTCCTCACCCCCCCCCGTCCTCACCCCCCCCCGTCCTCACCCCCCCCCGTCCTCACCCCCCCCCGTCCCCCCCGTCCTCACCCCCCCCCGTCCTCACCCCCCCCCGTCCTCACCCCCCCCCCGTCCTCACCCCCCCCGTCCTCACCCACCCCCATCCTCACCCCCCCCCATCCCCATCCCCCCCGTCCTCACCCACCCCCGTCCTCACCCCCCCCCGTCCTCACCCCCCCCCGTCCTCACCCCCCGCCCCCCCCCCCCCCGTCCACATCCCCCCCCCTCAACCCCCCCGTCCTCACCCCCCGTCCTCACCCCCCCCGTCCTCACCCCCCCCCCGTCCTCACCCCCCCCATCCCCCCCCCCTCATCCCCCCCCGTCCTCACCCCCCCCCGTCCCCCGTCCCCCCCTCATCCCCCCCCCCCCTCACCCCCCCCCCGTCCTCACCCCCCCCCCTCACCCCCCCCGTCCCCCCCGTCCTCACACCCCCCCCCCCCCGGTCTTCATCCCCCCCCCCGTCCACATCCCCCCGCCCCGTCCCCATCCCCGCCCCCGTCCTCACCGCCCCCCCCCCGTCCTCATCCCTCCCTCGCCCCCTCCCTCCCTATCTCTGTAACCTCCTCCAGCCCCTACAATTCTCATCCTCCTGTTCAAATCCCTCCCTCGCTCCCTCCCTCCCTATCTCTGTAACCTCCTCCAGCCCCTACAATTCTCATCCTCCTGTTCAAATCCCTCCCTCCCTCCCTATCTCTGTAACCTCCTCCAGCCCCTACAATTCTCATCCTCCTGTTCAAATCCCTCCCTCCCTCCCTATCTCTGTAACCTCCTCCAGCCCCTACAATTCTCATCCTCCTGTTCAAATCCCTCCCTCCCTCCCTATCTCTGTAACCTCCTCCAGCCCCGACAATTCTCCTCCTCCTGTTCAAATCCCTCCCTCCCTCCCTCCCTATCTCTGTAACCTCCTCCAGCCCCTACAATTCTCATCCTCCTGTTCAAATCCCTCCCTCCCTCCCTCCCTCCCTATCTCTGTAACCTCCTCCAGCCCCTACAATTCCCATCTTCCTGTTCAAATCCCTCCCTCGCCCCCTCCCTCCCTATCTCTGTAACCTCCTCCAGCCCCTACAATTCTCATCCTCCTGTTCAAATCCCTCCCTCGCTCCCTCCCTCCCTCTCTCTGTAACCTCCTCCAGCCCCTACAATTCCCATCCTCCTGTTCAAATCCCTCCCTCCCTCCCTATCTCTGTAACCTCCTCCAGCCCCTACAATTCTCATCCTCCTGTTCAAATCCCTCCCTCGCTCCCTCCCTATCTCTGTCACCTCCTCCAGCCCCTACAATTCTCATCCTCCTGTTCAAATCCCTCCCTCGCTCCCTCCCTATCTCTGTAACCTCCTCCAGCCCCTACAATTCTCATCCTCCTGTTCAAATCCCTCCCTCCCTATCTCTGTAACCTCCTCCAGCCCCTACAATTCCCATCCTCCTGTTCAAATCCCTCCCTCCCTATCTCTGTAACCTCCTCCAGCCCCTACAATTCTCATCCTCCTGTTCAAATCCCTCCCTCGCCCCCTCCCTCCCTATCTCTGTAACGTCCTCCAGCCCCTACAATTCTCATCCTCCTGTTCAAATCCCTCCCTCGCCCCCTCCCTCCCTATCTCTGTAACCTCCTCCAGCCCCTACAATTCTCATCCTCCTGTTCAAATCCCTCCCTCGCTCCCTCCCTCCCTATCTCTGTAACCTCCTCCAGCCCCTACAATTCTCATCCTCCTGTTCAAATCCCTCCCTCGCCTCCCTCCCTCCCTATCTCTGTAACCTCCTCCAGCCCCTACAATTCGCATCCTCCTGTTCAAATCCCTCCCTCCCTCGATATCTCTGTAACCACCTCCAGCCCCTACAATTCCCATCCTCCTGTTCAAACCCCTCCCTCCCTATCTCTGTAACCTCCTCCAGCCCCTACAATTCCCATCCTCCTGTTCAAATCCCTCCCTCCCTATCTCTGTAACCTTCTCCAGCCCCTACAATTCTCATCCTCCTGTTCAAATCCCTCCCTCGTTCCCTCCCTCCCTATCTCTGTAACCTCCTCCAGCCCCTACAATTCCCATCCTCCTGTTCAAATCCCTCCCTCCCTCCCTATCTCTGTAACCTCCTCCAGCCCCTACAATTCCCATCCTCCTGTTCAAATCCCTCCCTCGCTCCCTCCCTCCCTATCTCTGTAACCTCCTCCAGCCCCTACAATTCTCATCCTCCAGTTCAAATCCCTCCCTCCCTCCCTATCTCTGTAACCTCCTCCAGCCCCGACAATTCTCATTCTCCTGTTCAAATCCCTCCCTCCCTATCTCTGTAACCTCCTCCAGCCCCTACAATTCTCATCCTCCTGTTCAAATCCCTCCCTCGCTCCCTCCCTCCCTATCTCTGTAACCTCCTCCAGCCCCTACAATTCCCATCCTCCTGTTCAAATCCCTCCCTCCCTATCTCTGTAACCTCCTCCAGCCCCTACAATTCCCATCCTCCTGTTCAAATCCCACCCTCGCTCCCTCCCTCCCTATCTCTGTAACCTCCTCCAGCCCCTACAATTCCCATCCTCCTGTTCAAATCCCTCCCTCCCTATCTCTGTAACCTCCTCCAGCCCCTACAATTCCCATCCTCCTTTTCAAATCCCTCCCTCCCTATCTCTGTAACGTCCCCCAGCCCCTACAATTCCCATCCTCCTGTTCAAATCCCTCCCTCCCTATCTCTGTAACCTTCTCCAGCCCCTACAATTCCCATCCTCCTGTTCAAATCCCTGCCTCGCCCCCTCCCTCCCAATCTCTGTAACCTCCTCCAGCCCCTACAATTCTCATCCTCCTGTTCAAATCCCTCCCTCCCTATCTCTGTAACCTCCTCCAGCCCCTACAATTCTCATCCTCCTGTTCAAATCCCTCCCTCGCTCCCTCCCTCCCTATCTCTGTAACCTCCTCCAGCCCCTACAATTCCCATCCTCCTGTTCAAATCCCTCCCTCCCTATCTCTGTAACCTCCTCCAGCCCCTACAATTCCCATCCTCCTTTTCAAATCCCTCCCTCCCTATCTCTGTAACGTCCCCCAGCCCCTACAATTCCCATCCTCCTGTTCAAATCCCTCCCTCCCTATCTCTGTAACCTCCTCCAGCCCCTACAATTCTCATCCTCCTGTTCAAATCCCTCCCTCCCTCCCTATCTCTGTAACCTCCTCCAGACCCTACAATTCCCATCCTCCTGTTCAAATCCCTCCCTCCCTATCTCTGTAACCTCCTCCAGCCCCTACAATTCTCATCCTCCTGTTCAAATCCCTCCCTCCCTCCCTATCTCTGTAACCTCCTCCAGCCCCTACAATTCTCATCCTCCTGTTCAAATCCCTCCCTCCCTCCCTCCCTATCTCTGTAACCTCCTCCAGCCCCGACAATTCTCATCCTCTTCAAATCCCTCCCTCGCCCCCTTCCCTATCTCTGTAACCTCCTCCAGCCCCTACAATTCTCATCCTCCTCTTCAAATCCCTCCCTCGCTCCGTCCCTCCCTATCTCTGTAACCTCCTCCAGCCCCTACAATTCTCATCCTCCTGTTCAAATCCCTCCCTCGCTCCCTCCCTCCCTATCTCTGTAACCTCCTCCAGCCCCTACAATTCCCATCCTCCTGTTCAAATCCTTCCCTCCCTCCCTATCTCTGTAACCTCCTCCAGCCCCGACAATTCCCATCCTCCTGTTCAAATCCCTCCCTCCCTCCCTATCTCTGTAACCTCCTCCAGCCCCTACAATTCCCATCCTCCTGTTCAAATCCCTCCCTCCCTCCCTATCTCTGTAACCTCCTCCAGCCCCTACAATTCCCATCCTCCTGTTCAAATCCCTCCCTCGCCCCCCCCTCCCTCCCTATCTCGGTAACCTCCTCCAGCCCCTACAATTCCCATCCTCCTGTTCAAATCCCTCCCTCGCCCCCTATCCCTGTAACCTCCTCCAGCCCCTACAATTCCCATCCTCCTCTTCAAATCCCTCCCTCCCTCCCTATCTCGGTAACCTCCTCCAGCCCCTACAATTCCCATCCTCCTGTTCAAATCCCTCCCTCGCCCCCCTCCCTCCCTATCCCTGTAACCTCCTCCAGCCCCTACAATTCACATCCTCCTGTTCAAATCCCTCCCTCGCCCCCCCTCCCTCCCTATCCCTGTAACCTCCTCCAGCCCCGACAATTCCCATCCTCCTGTTCAAATCCCTCCCTCCCTCCCTATCTCTGTAACTTCCTCCAGCCCCTACAATTCCCATCCTCCTGTTCAAATCCCTCCCTCCCTCCCTATCTCTGTAACCTCCTCCAGCCCCTACAATTCTCATCCTCCTGTTCAAATCCCTCCCTCGCTCCCTCCCTCCCTATCTCTGTAACCTTCTCCAGCCCCTACAATTCTCATCCTCCTGTTCAAATCCCTGCCTCGCCCCCTCCCTCCCTATGTCTGTAACCTCCTCCAGCCCCTACAATTCTCATCCTCCTGTTCAAATGCCTCCCTCGCCCCCCTCCCTATCTCTGTAACCTCCTCCAGCCCCTACAATTCTCATCCTCCTGTTCAAATCCCTCCCTCCCTCCCTCCCTATCTCTGTAACCTCCTCCAGCCCCGACAATTCTCATCCTCTTCAAATCCCTCCCTCGCCCCCTTCCCTATCTCTGTAACCTCCTCCAGCCCCTACAATTCTCATCCTCCTCTTCAAATCCCTCCCTCGCTCCGTCCCTCCCTATCTCTGTAACCTCCTCCAGCCCCTACAATTCTCATCCTCCTGTTCAAATCCCTCCCTCGCTCCCTCCCTCCCTATCTCTGTAACCTCCTCCAGCCCCTACAATTCCCATCCTCCTGTTCAAATCCTTCCCTCCCTCCCTATCTCTGTAACCTCCTCCAGCCCCGACAATTCCCATCCTCCTGTTCAAATCCCTCCCTCCCTCCCTATCTCTGTAACCTCCTCCAGCCCCTACAATTCCCATCCTCCTGTTCAAATCCCTCCCTCCCTCCCTATCTCTGTAACCTCCTCCAGCCCCTACAATTCCCATCCTCCTGTTCAAATCCCTCCCTCGCCCCCCCCTCCCTCCCTATCTCGGTAACCTCCTCCAGCCCCTACAATTCCCATCCTCCTGTTCAAATCCCTCCCTCGCCCCCTATCCCTGTAACCTCCTCCAGCCCCTACAATTCCCATCCTCCTCTTCAAATCCCTCCCTCCCTCCCTATCTCGGTAACCTCCTCCAGCCCCTACAATTCCCATCCTCCTGTTCAAATCCCTCCCTCGCCCCCCTCCCTCCCTATCCCTGTAACCTCCTCCAGCCCCTACAATTCACATCCTCCTGTTCAAATCCCTCCCTCGCCCCCCCTCCCTCCCTATCCCTGTAACCTCCTCCAGCCCCGACAATTCCCATCCTCCTGTTCAAATCCCTCCCTCCCTCCCTATCTCTGTAACTTCCTCCAGCCCCTACAATTCCCATCCTCCTGTTCAAATCCCTCCCTCCCTCCCTATCTCTGTAACCTCCTCCAGCCCCTACAATTCTCATCCTCCTGTTCAAATCCCTCCCTCCCTCCCTCCCTCCCTATCTCTGTAACCTCCTCCAGCCCCTACAATTCTCATCCTCCTATTCAAATCCCTCCCTCCCTCCCTATCTCTGTAACCTCCTCCAGCCCCTACAATTCCCATCCTCCTGTTCAAATCCCTCCCTCGCCCCCCCCTCCCTCCCTATCCCTGTAACCTCCTCCAGCCCATACAATTCTCATCCTCCTGTTCCAATCCCTCCCTCGCCCCCTCCCTCCCTATCTCTGTAACCTCCTCCAGCCCCTACAATTCCCATCCTCCTGTTCCAATCCCTCCCTCCCTCCCTATCTCTGTAACCTCCTCCAGCCCCTACAATTCTCATCCTCCTCTTCAAATTTCTCCCTCGCTCCCTCCCTCCCTATCTCTGTAACCTCCTCCAGCCCCCACAATTCCCATCCTCCTGTTCAAATCCCTCCCTCGCTCCCTCCCTATCTCTGTAACCTCCTCCAGCCCCTACAATTCCCACCTCCTGTTCAAATCCCTCCCTCGCCACCTCCCTCCCTATCTCTCTAACCTCCTCCAGCCCCTACAATTCCCATCCTCCTGTTCAAATCCCTCCCTCCCTCCCTATCTCTGTAACCTCCTCCAGCCCCTACAATTCCCATCCTCCTGTTCAAATCCCTCCCTCGCCCCCCCCTCCCTATCCCTGTAACCTCCTCCAGCCCCTACAATTCCCATCCTCCTGTTCAAATCCCTCCCTATCTCTGTAACCTCCTCCAGCCCCTACAATTCTCATCCTCCTGTTCCAATCCCTCCCTCGCCCCCTCCCTCCCTATCTCTGTAACCTCCTCCAGCCCCTACAATTCCCATCCTCCTGTTCCAATCCCTCCCTCCCTCCCTATCTCTGTAACCTCCTCCAGCCCCTACAATTCTCATCCTCCTCTTCAAATCCCTGCCTCCCTCCCTCCCTATCTCTGTAACCTCCTCCAGCCCCTACAATTCTCATCCTCCTCTTCAAATTCCTCCCTCGCTCCCTCCCTCCCTATCTCTGTAACCTCCTCCAGCCCCCACAATTCCCATCCTCCTGTTCAAATCCCTCCCTCGCTCCCTCCCTATCTCTGTAACCTCCTCCAGCCCCTACAATTCCCACCTCCTGTTCAAATCCCTCCCTCGCCACCTCCCTCCCTATCTCTCTAACCTCCTCCAGCCCCTGCAATTCCCACCTCCTGTTCAAATCCCTCCCTCCCTCCCTCCCTCCCTATCTCTGTAACCTCCTCCAGCCCCAACAATACCCATCCTCCTGTTCAAATCCCTCCCTCGCCCCCCTCCCTCCCTGTCTCTGTAACCTCCTCCAGCCCCTACAATTCCCACCTCCTGTTCAAATCCCTCCCTCGCCACCTCCCTCCCTATCTCTCTAACCTCCTACAGCCCCGACAATTCCCACCTCCTGTTCAAATCCCTCCCTCCCCCTCCCTCCCTATCTCTGTAACCTCCTCCAGACCCTACAACTCTCATCCTCCTGTTCAAACCCCTCCCTCCCTATCTCTGTAACCTCCTCCGGCCCCTACAATTCTCATCCTCCTGTTCAAATCCCTCCCTCGCTCCCTCCCTATCTCTGTAACCTCCTCCAGCCCCTACAATTCCCATCCTCCTGTTCAAATCCCTCCCTCGCCCCCCTCCCTCCCTATCTCTGGAACCTCCTCCAGCCCCTACAATTCCCATCCTCCTGTTCAAATACCTCCCTCCCTCCCTATCTCTGTAACCTCCTCCAGCCTCTACAATTCCCATCCTCCTGTTCAAATCCCTCCCTCCCTCCCTATCTCTGTAACCTCCTCCAGTCCCTCCAATTCTCATCCTCTTCAAATCCCTCCTCGCCACCTCCCTCCCTATCTCTGTAACCTCCTCCAGCCCCTACAATTCCCATCCTCCTGTTCAAATCCCTCCCTCCCTCCCTATCTCTGTAACGTCCTCCAGCCCCTACAATTCCCATCCTCCTGTTCAAATCCCTCCCTCGCTCCCTATCTCTGTAACCTCCTCCAGCCCCTACAATACCCATCCTCCTGTTCAAATCCCTCCCTCGCCCCCTCCCTCCCTATCTCTGTAACCTCCTTAGGCCCTTACAATTCTCATCCTCCTCTTCAAAGCCCTCCTCGCCACCTCCCTCCCTATCTCTGTAACCTCCTCCAGCCCCTACAATTCCCATCCTCCTGTTCAAATCCCTCCCTCCCTATCTCTGTAACCTCCTCCAGCCCCTACAATTCCCATCCTCCTGTTCAAATACCTCCCTCCCTCCCTATCTCTGTAACCTCCTCCAGCCCCTACAATTCCCATCCTCCTGTTCAAATCCCTCGCTCCCTCCCTCCCTATCTCTGTAACCTCCTCCAGCCCCTACAATTCTCATCCTCCTGTTCAAACCCCGCCCTCCCTCCCTATCTCTGTAACCTCCTCCAGCCCCTACAATTCTCATCCTCCTGTTCAAATCCCTCCCTCGCCTCCCTCCCTCCCTATCTCTGTAACCTCCTCCAGCCCCTACAATTCGCATCCTCCTGTTCAAATCCCTCCCTCCCTCGATATCTCTGTAACCACCTCCAGCCCCTACAATTCTCATCCTCCTGTTCAAATCCCTCCCTCGCTCCCTCCCTCCCTATCTCTGTAACCTCCTCCAGCCCCTACAATTCCCATCCTCCTGTTCAAATCCCTCCCTCCCTATCTCTGTAACCTTCTCCAGCCCCTACAATTCTCATCCTCCTGTTCAAATCCCTCCCTCGTTCCCTCCCTCCCTATCTCTGGAACCTCCTCCAGCCCCTACAATTCCCATCCTCCTGTTCAAATCCCTCCCTCCCTCCCTATCTCTGTAACCTCCTCCAGCCCCTACAATTCCCATCCTCCTGTTCAAATCCCTCCCTCGCTCCCTCCCTCCCTATCTCTGTAACCTCCTCCAGCCCCTACAATTCCCATCCTCCTGTTCAAATCCCTCCCTCCCTATCTCTGTAACCTCCTCCAGCCCCTACAATTCTCATCCTCCTGTTCAGATCCCTCCCTCGCTCCCTCCCTCCCTATCTCTGTAACCTCCTCCAGCCCCTACAATTCCCATCCTCCTGTTCAAATCCCTCCCTCCCTATCTCTGTAACCTCCTCCAGCCCCTACAATTCCCATCCTCCTGTTCAAATCCCACCCTCGCTCCCTCCCTCCCTATCTCTGTAACCTCCTCCAGCCCCTACAATTCCCATCCTCCTGTTCAAATCCCTCCCTCCCTATCTCTGTAACCTCCTCCAGCCCCTACAATTCCCATCCTCCTTTTCAAATCCCTCCCTCCCTATCTCTGTAACGTCCCCCAGCCCCTACAATTCCCATCCTCCTGTTCAAATCCCTCCCTCCCTATCTCTGTAACCTCCTCCAGCCCCTACAATTCTCATCCTCCTGTTCAAATCCCTCCCTCCCTATCTCTGTAACCTTCTCCAGCCCCTACAATTCCCATCCTCCTGTTCAAATCCCTGCCTCGCCCCCTCCCTCCCTATCTCTGTAACCTCCTCCAGCCCCTACAATTCCCATCCTCCTGTTCAAATCCCTCCCTCCCTATCTCTGTAACCTCCTCCAGCCCCTACAATTCCCATCCTCCTTTTCAAATCCCTCCCTCCCTATCTCTGTAACGTCCCCCAGCCCCTACAATTCCCATCCTCCTGTTCAAATCCCTCCCTCCCTATCTCTGTAACCTCCTCCAGCCCCTACAATTCTCATCCTCCTGTTCAAATCCCTCCCTCCCTCCCTATCTCTGTAACCTCCTCCAGACCCTACAATTCCCATCCTCCTGTTCAAATCCCTCCCTCCCTATCTCTGTAACCTCCTCCAGCCCCTACAATTCTCATCCTCCTGTTCAAATCCCTCCCTCCCTCCCTATCTCTGTAACCTCCTCCAGCCCCTACAATTCCCATCCTCCTGTTCAAATCCCTGCCTCACCCCCTCCCTCCCTATGTCTGTAACCTCCTCCAGCCCCTACAATTCCCATCCTCCTGTTCAAATGCCTCCCTCGCCCCCCTCCTATCTCTGTAACCTCCTCCAGCCCCTACAATTCTCATCCTCCTGTTCAAATCCCTCCCTCCCTCCCTCCCTATCTCTGTAACCTCCTCCAGCCCCGACAATTCTCATCCTCTTCAAATCCCTCCCTCGCCCCCTTCCCTATCTCTGTAACCTCCTCCAGCCCCTACAATTCTCATCCTCCTCTTCAAATCCCTCCCTCGCTCCGTCCCTCCCTATCTCTGTAACCTCCTCCAGCCCCTACAATTCTCATCCTCCTGTTCAAATCCCTCCCTCGCTCCCTCCCTCCCTATCTCTGTAACCTCCTCCAGCCCCTACAATTCCATCCTCCTGTTCAAATCCTTCCCTCCCTCCTATCTCTGTAACCTCCTCCAGCCCCGACAATTCCCATCCTCCTGTTCAAATCCCTCCCTCCCTCCCTATCTCTGTAACCTCCTCCAGCCCCTACAATTCCATCCTCCTGTTCAAATCCCTCCCTCCCTCCCTATCTCTGTAACCTCCTCCAGCCCCTACAATTCCCATCCTCCTGTTCAAATCCCTCCCTCGCCCCCCCTCCCTCCCTATCTCGGTAACCTCCTCCAGCCCCTACAATTCCCATCCTCCTGTTCAAATCCCTCCCTCGCCCCCTATCCCTGTAACCTCCTCCAGCCCCTACAATTCACATCCTCCTGTTCAAATCCCTCCCTCGCCCCCCCTCCCTCCCTATCCCTGTAACCTCCTCCAGCCCCGACAATTCCCATCCTCCTGTTCAAATCCCTCCCTCCCTCCCTATCTCTGTAACTTCCTCCAGCCCCTACAATTCCCATCCTCCTGTTCAAATCCCTCCCTCCCTCCCTATCTCTGTAACCTCCTCCAGCCCCTACAATTCTCATCCTCCTGTTCAAATCCCTCCCTCCCTCCCTCCCTCCCTATCTCTGTAACCTCCTCCAGCCCCTACAATTCTCATCCTCCTATTCAAATCCCTCCCTCCCTCCCTATCTCTGTAACCTCCTCCAGCCCCTACAATTCCCATCCTCCTGTTCAAATCCCTCCCTCGCCCCCCCCTCCCTCCCTATCCCTGTAACCTCCTCCAGCCCATACAATTCTCATCCTCCTGTTCCAATCCCTCCCTCGCCCCCTCCCTCCCTATCTCTGTAACCTCCTCCAGCCCCTACAATTCCCATCCTCCTGTTCCAATCCCTCCCTCCCTCCCTATCTCTGTAACCTCCTCCAGCCCCTACAATTCTCATCCTCCTCTTCAAATTTCTCCCTCGCTCCCTCCCTCCCTATCTCTGTAACCTCCTCCAGCCCCCACAATTCCCATCCTCCTGTTCAAATCCCTCCCTCGCTCCCTCCCTATCTCTGTAACCTCCTCCAGCCCCTACAATTCCCACCTCCTGTTCAAATCCCTCCCTCGCCACCTCCCTCCCTATCTCTCTAACCTCCTCCAGCCCCTACAATTCCCATCCTCCTGTTCAAATCCCTCCCTCCCTCCCTATCTCTGTAACCTCCTCCAGCCCCTACAATTCCCATCCTCCTGTTCAAATCCCTCCCTCCCCCCCCCCTCCCTATCCCTGTAACCTCCTCCAGCCCCTACAATTCCCATCCTCCTGTTCAAATCCTCCCTCCCTCCCTCCCTATCTCTGTAACCTCCTCCAGCCCCTACAATTCTCATCCTCCTGTTCCAATCCCTCCCTCGCCCCCTCCCTCCCTATCTCTGTAACCTCCTCCAGCCCCTACAATTCCCATCCTCCTGTTCCAATCCCTCCCTCCCTCCCTATCTCTGTAACCTCCTCCAGCCCCTACAATTCTCATCCTCCTCTTCAAATCCCTGCCTCCCTCCCTCCCTATCTCTGTAACCTCCTCCAGCCCCTACAATTCTCATCCTCCTCTTCAAATTCCTCCCTCGCTCCCTCCCTCCCTATCTCTGTAACCTCCTCCAGCCCCCACAATTCCATCCTCCTGTTCAAATCCCTCCCTCGCTCCCTCCCTATCTCTGTAACCTCCTCCAGCCCCTACAATTCCCACCTCCTGTTCAAATCCCTCCCTCGCCACCTCCCTCCCTATCTCTCTAACCTCCTCCAGCCCCTGCAATTCCCACCTCCTGTTCAAATCCCTCCCTCCCTCCCTCCCTCCCTATCTCTGTAACCTCCTCCAGCCCCAACAATACCCATCCTCCTGTTCAAATCCCTCCCTCGCCCCCCTCCCTCCCTGTCTCTGTAACCTCCTCCAGCCCCTACAATTCCCACCTCCTGTTCAAATCCCTCCCTCGCCACCTCCCTCCCTATCTCTCTAACCTCCTACAGCCCCGACAATTCCCACCTCCTGTTCAAATCCCTCCCTCCCCCTCCCTCCCTATCTCTGTAACCTCCTCCAGACCCTACAACTCTCATCCTCCTGTTCAAACCCCTCCCTCCCTATCTCTGTAACCTCCTCCGGCCCCTACAATTCTCATCCTCCTGTTCAAATCCCTCCCTCGCTCCCTCCCTATCTCTGTAACCTCCTCCAGCCCCTACAATTCCCATCCTCCTGTTCAAATCCCTCCCTCGCCCCCCTCCCTCCCTATCTCTGGAACCTCCTCCAGCCCCTACAATTCTCATCCTCCTGTTCAAATCCCTCGCTCCCCTCTCTCCCTATCTCTGTAACATCCTCCAGCCCCTACAATTCCCATCCTCCTGTTCAAATACCTCCCTCCCTCCCTATCTCTGTAACCTCCTCCAGCCTCTACAATTCCCATCCTCCTGTTCAAATCCCCTCCCTCCCTCCCTATCTCTGTAACCTCCTCCAGCTCCTACAATTCTCATCCTCCTGTTCAAATCCCTCCCTCCCTCCCTATCTCTGTAACCTCCTCCAGTCCCTACAATTCTCATCCTCTTCAAATCCCTCCTCGCCACCTCCCTCCCTATCTCTGTAACCTCCTCCAGCCCCTACAATTCCCATCCTCCTGTTCAAATCCCTCCCTCCCTCCCTATCTCTGTAACCTCCTCCAGCCCCTACAATTCCCATCCTCCTGTTCAAATCCCTCCCTCGCTCCCTATCTCTGTAACCTCCTCCAGCCCCTACAATACCCATCCTCCTGTTCAAATCCCTCCCTCGCCCCCTCCCTCCCTATCTCTGTAACCTCCTTAGGCCCTTACAATTCTCATCCTCCTCTTCAAAGCCCTCCCTCGCCACCTCCCTCCCTATCTCTGTAACCTCCTCCAGCCCCTACAATTCCCATCCTCCTGTTCAAATCCCTCCCTCCCTATCTCTGTAACCTCCTCCAGCCCCTACAATTCCCATCCTCCTGTTCAAATACCTCCCTCCCTCCCTATCTCTGTAACCTCCTCCAGCCCCTACAATTCCCATCCTCCTGTTCAAATCCCTCGCTCCCTCCCTCCCTATCTCTGTAACCTCCTCCAGCCCCTACAATTCTCATCCTCCTGTTCAAACCCCGCCCTCCCTCCCTATCTCTGTAACCTCCTCCAGCCCCTACAACTCTCATCCTCCTGTTCAAACCCCGCCCTCCCTCCCTATCTCTGTAATCTCCTCCAGCCCCTACAATTCTCATCCTCCTGTTCAAATCCCTCCCTCGCTCCCTCCCTATCTCTGTAACCTCCTCCAGCCCCTACAATTCTCATCCTCCTGTTCAAATCCTCCCTCGCCCCCTCCCTCCCTATTTCTGTAACCTCCTCCAGCCCCTACAATTCTCATCCTCCTGTTCAAATCACTCCCTCTCTTCCTATCTCTGTAACCTCCTCCAGCCCCTACAATTCCGATCCTCCTATTCAAATCCCTCCCTCCCTCCCTATCTCTGTAACCTCCTCCAGCCCCTACAATTCTCATCCTTCTGTTCAAATCCCTCCCTCGCCCCCTCCCTCCCTATCTCTGTAACCTCCTCCAGCCCCTACAATTCTCATCCTCCTGTTCAAATCACTCCCTCACTCCCTCTTGCCGTCTCTCGCTCCCTCTTCCCCGTCTCTCGCTCCCTCTTCCCCGTCTCTCGCTCCCTCTTCCCCGTCTCTCGCTCCCTCTTCCCCGTCTCTCGCTCCCTCTTCCCCGTCTCTCGCTCCCTCTTCCCCGTCTCTCGCTCCCTCTTCCCCGTCTCTCGCTCCCTCTTCCCCGTCTCTCGCTCCCTCTGCCCCGTCTATCGCTCCCTCTTCCCCGTCTCTCGCTCCCTCTTCCCCGTCTCTCGCTCCCTCTTCCCCGTCTCTCGCTCCCTCTGCCCCGTCTCTCGCTCCCTCTTCCCCGTCTCTCGCTCCCTCTTCCCCGTCTCTCGCTCCCTCTTCCCCGTCTCTCGCTCCCTCTTCCCCGTCTCTCGCTCCCTCTTCCCCGTCTCTCGCTCCCTCTTCCCCGTGGAGGTGGGGCGGGAGAACGTCGCTAGCTCTGTAAACGCAAACAGGCTCGAGGGGCCGATTGGTCCTCCTCCCGTGCCTCCAGTTCCTGAATGAACGTCAGGACGGTTATGACTCATGTAGAACGGCTGGGGACGGGTCTTACCTCGAGGAGGATAGTGAGCTGTGCCGATCTGTAGCTGTCACCGTGACAATCTAACGACTTCATTAAAAACCTAACAAAACACAAATTAAAATATTAGCTTCATGAAAACCCTCTGACAGTACGGCACTCCCTCAGTACTGACCCTCTGACAGTGCGGCACTCCCTCAGTACTGACCCTCTGACAGTGCGGCACTCCCTCAGTACTGACCCTCTGACAGTGCGGCACTCCCTCAGTACTGACCCTCTGACAGTGCGGCACTCCCTCAGTACTGACCCTCTGACAGTGCGGCACTCCCTCAGTACTGACCCTCTGACAGTGCGGCACTCCCTCAGTACTGACCCTCTGACAGTGCGGCACTCCCTCAGTACTGACCCTCTGACAGTGCAGCACTCCCTCAGTACTGACCCTCTGACAGTGCGGCACTCCCTCAGTACTGACCCTCTGACAGTGCGGCACTCCCTCAGTACTGACCATCTGACAGTGCGGCACTCCCTCAGTACTGACCCTCTGACAGTGCAGCACTCCCTCAGTACTGACCCTCTGACAGTGCAGCATTCCCTCAGTACTGACCCTCTGACAGTGCAGCACTCCCTCAGTACTGACCCTCTGACAGTGCAACACTCCCTCAGTACTGACCCTCTGACAGTGCGGCACTCCCTCAGTACTGACCCTCTGACAATACGGCACTCCCTCAGTACTGACCCTCTGACAGTGCAGCACTCCCTCAGTACTGACCCTCTGACAGTGCAGCACTCCCTCAGTACTGACCCTCTGACTGTGCAGCACTCCCTCAGTACTGACCCTCTGACAGTGCAGCACTCCCTCAGTACTGACCCTCTGACAGTGCAGCACTCCCTCAGTACTGACCCTCTGACAGTGCGGCACTCCCTCAGTACTGACTCTCTGACAGTGCGGCACTCCCTCAGTACTGACCCTCTGACAGTGCGGCACTCCCTCAGTACTGACCCTCTGACAGTGCGGCACTCCCTCAGTACTGACGCTCTGACAGTGCAGCACTCCCTCAGTACTGACCCTCTGACAGTGCGGCACTCCCTCAGTACTGACCCTCTGACAGTGCAGCACTCCCTCAGTACTGACCCTCTGACAGTGCGGCACTCCCTCAGTACTGACCCTCTGACAGTGCGGCACCCCCTCAGTACTGACCCTCTGACAGTGCAGCACTCCCTCAGTACTGACCCTCTGACAATACGGCACTCCCTCAGTACTGACCCTCTGACAGTGCAGCACTCCCTCAGTACTGACTCTCTGACAGTGCGGCACTCCCTCAGTACTGACCCTCTGACAGTGCAGCACTCCCTCAGTACTGACCCTCTGACAGTGCGGCACTCCCTCAGTACTGACCCTCTGACAGTGCAGCACTCCCTCAGTACTGACCCTCTGACAGTGCGGCACTCCCTCAGTACTGACCCTCTGACAGTGCGGCGCTCCCTCAGTACTGACCCTCTGACAGTGCGGCACTCCCTCAGTACTGACCCTCTGACAGTGCAGCACTCCCTCAGTACTGACTCTCTGACAGTGCAGCACTCCCTCAGTACTGACCCTCTGACAGTGCGTCACTCCCTCAGTACTGACCCTCTGACAGTGCAGCACTCCGTCAGTACTGACCCTCTGACAGTGCGGCACTCCCTCAGTACTGACCCTCTGACAGTGCGGCACTCCCTCAGTACTGACCCTCTGACAGTGCAGCACTCCGTCAGTACTGACCCTCTGACAGTGCGGGGCTCCCTCAGTACTGACCCTCTGACAGTGCGGCGCTCCCTCAGCACTGACCCTCTGACAGTGCGGCACTCCCTCAGTACTGACCCTCTGACAGTGCGGCGCTCCCTCAGTACTGACCCTCTGACAGTGCGGCACTCCCTCAGTACTGACCCTCTGACAGTGCGGCGCTCCCTCAGCACTGACCCTCTGACAGTGCGGCACTCCCTCAGTACTGACCCTCTGACAGTGCGGGGCTCCCTCAATACTGACCCTCTGACAGTGCAGCACTCCCTCAGTACTGACCCTCTGACAGTGCGGCGCTCCCTCAGTACTGACCCTCTGACAGTGCGGCACTCCCTCAGTACTGACCCTCTGACAATACGGCACTCCCTCAGTACTGACCCTCTGACAGTGCGGCACTCCCTCAGTACTGACCCTCTGACAGTGCGGCACTCCCTCAGTACTGACCCTCTGACAGTGCGGCACTCCCTCAGTACTGACCCTCTGACAGTGAGACACTCCCTCAGTACTGACCCTCTGACAGTGCGGCACTCCCTCAGTACTGACCCTCTGACAGTGCAGCACTCCCTCAGTACTGACCCTCTGACAGTGCAGCGCTCCCTCAGTACTGACCCTCTGACAGTGCAGCACTCCCTCAGTACTGACCCTCTGACAGTGCGGCACTCCCTCAGTACTGACCCTCTGACAGTGCAGCACTCCCTCAGTACTGACCCTCTGACAGTGCAGCGCTCCCTCAGTACTGACCCTCTGACAGTGCAGCACTCCCTCAGTACTGACCCTCTGACAGTGCAGCACTCCCTCAGTACTGACCCTCTGACAGTGCAGCACTCCCTCAGTACTGACCCTCTGACAGTGCGGCATTCCCTCAGTACTGACCCTCTGACAGTGCGGCACTCCCTCAGTACTGACTCTCTGACAGTGCAGCACTCCCTCAGTACTGACCCTCTGACAGTGCGGCACTCCCTCAGTACTGACCCTCTGACAGTGCGGCACTCCCTCAGTACTGACCCTCTGACAGTGCGGCACTCCCTCAGTACTGACCCTCTGACAGTGCGGCACTCCCTCAGTACTGACCCTCTGACAGTGCGGCACTCCCTCAGTACTGACCCTCTGACAGTGCGGCACTCCCTCAGTACTGACCCTCTGACAGTGCGGCACTCCCTCAGTACTGACCCTCTGACAGTGCGGCACTCCCTCAGTACTGACCCTCTGACAGTGCGGCACTCCCTCAGTACTGACTCTCTGACAGTGCGGCACTCCCTCAGTACTGACCCTCTGACAGTGCGGCACTCCCTCAGTACTGACCCTCTGACAGTGCAGCACTCCCTCAGTACTGACCCTCTGACAGTGCGGCACTCCCTCAGTACTGACTCTCTGACAGTGCAGCACTCCCTCAGTACTGACCCTCTGACAGTGCGGCACTCCCTCAGTACTGACCCTCTGACAGTGCGGCACTCCCTCAGTACTAACCCTCTGACAGTGCAGCACTCCCTCAGTACTGACCCTCTGACAGTGCAGCACTCCCTCAGTACTGACCACCTGACAGTGCGGCACTCCCTCAGTACTGACCCTCTGACAGTGCGGCACTCCCTCAGTACTGACCCTCTGACAGTGCGGCACTCCCTCAGTACTGACCCTCTGACAGTGCGGCACTCCCTCAGTACTGACTCTCTGACAGTGCAGCACTCCCTCAGTACTGACCCTCTGACAGTGCGGCACTCCCTCAGTACTGACCCTCTGACAGTGCGGCACTCCCTCAGTACTGACCCTCTGACAGTACGGCACTCCCTCAGTACTGACCCTCTGACAGTGCGGCACTCCCTCAGTACTGACCCTCTGACAGTGCAGCACTCCCTCAGTACTGACCACCTGACAGTGCGGCACTCCCTCAGTACTGACCCTCTGACAGTGCGGCGCTCCCTCAGTACTGACCCTCTGACAGTGCGGCACTCCCTCAGTACTGACCCTCTGACAGTGCGGCTCTCCCTCAGTACTGACCCTCTGACAGTGCGGCACTCCCTCAGTACTGACCCTCTGACAGTGCGGCACTCCCTCAGTACTGACCCTCTGACAGTGCGGCACTCCCTCAGTACTGACCTCTGACAGTGCGGCACTCCCTCAGTACTGACCCTCTGACAGTGCGGCACTCCCTCAGTACTGACCCTCTGACAGTGCAGCACTCCCTCAGTACTGACCCTCTGACAGTGCGGCACTCCCTCAGTACTGACCCTCTGACAGTGCGGGACTCCCTCAATACTGACCCTCTGACAGTGCAGCACTCCCTCAGTACTGACCCTCTGACAGTGCAGCACTCCCTCAGTACTGACCCTCTGACAGTGCAGCACTCCCTCAGTACTGACCCTCTGACAGTGCGGCACACCCTCAGTACTGACCCTCTGACAATACGGCACTCCCTCAGTACTGACCCTCTGACAGTGCGGCACTCCCTCAGTACCGACCCTCTGACAGTGCGGCACTCCCTCAGTACTGACCCTCTGACAGTGCGGCACTCCCTCAGTACTGACCCTCTGACAGTGCGGCACTCCCTCAGTACTGACCCTCTGACAGTGCGGCACCCCCTCAGTACTGACCCTCTGACAATACGGCACTCCCTCAGTACTGACCCTCTGACAGTGCGGCACTCCCTCAGTACTGACCCTCTGACAGTGCAGCACTCCCTCAGTACTGACCCTCTGACAGTGCAGCGCTCCCTCAGTACTGGCACCGGGGGGAGTGTGGGCCTGGATTATAGCGCTCAAATCCTAGAGTATAGACATCTCCCTCCGACAGTGCGGCGCTCCCTCAGTACTGGCACCGGGGGGAGTGTGGGCCTGGATTATAGCGCTCAAATCCTAGAGTATAGACATCTCCCTCCGACAGTGCAGCGCTCCCTCAGTACTGGCACCGGGGGAGTGTCGGCCTGGATTATGGAGCTCAAATCCTAGAGTATAGACATCTACCTCCGACAGTGCAGCGCTCCCTCAGTACTGACCCTCTGACAGTGCAGCACTCCCTCAGTACTGGCACCGGGGGGAGTGTGGGCCTGGATTATAGCGCTCAAATCCTAGAGTATAGACATCTCCCTCCGACAGTGCGGCGCTCCCTCAGTACTGGCACCGGGGGGAGTGTCGGCCTGGATTATGGAGCTCAAATCCTAGAGTATAGACATCTCCCTCCGACAGTGCAGCACTCCCTCAGTACTGGCACCGGGGGGAGTGTGGGCCTGGATTATAGCGCTCAAATCCTAGAGTATACACATCTCCCTCCGACAGTGCAGCGCTCCCT